>NC_056751.1:627252546-627552546 GCF_019279795.1 Protopterus annectens | reverse complement strand
AAATGACCATTAAGTAAGCTTCAGAGTCCATCACAATCAAACTTAAAAACCTCTAAGACTCCCATTTCTTAGCAGTATCATGATTATATAAACATAAAACATGTGATTGGATAACACAAGAACACATATCAGGTGTATAGGGCCGAAACAAAGCCTGGTGGTACACATGGAAAACAGCCCTGCTCCAAACAACAGGTAGTACTTTTTTTCATCTCAGAAATCTCACTAAACAAACCATAAGGAGATTTCAAATCCAATATTTGTTAAAAAAAAAAAAAAGTTTAAAACTCATTGATTAATTCCACTAAACAATCCTTGAAATAAGTCATTCGAATCACAGGAACTAACTCTCACTGTAATTCACAGCTCACAGCATCTACTCTTTCACCATCTAACTTTCTGTCCAAATTCAGCAATCTAACTACTACCTCATCCACTGTAACCAACTCTGTTATTCCCCCTGAACAACCTCTATATTCCTCAGTTTTATTTTAGTCTAAAATCAAAAGAAATAGAACTGTTTCTTTAACAACTGCAAACTGACAGTTCCCCTAGTCACATAATGACTATAGCCATGGTTTATGTATCATTGCTAAAATTACTTTGCTATTCCATTACAGTACAACTGCAGTCAATGCCTTACTCAAAATGCAATGCAGATATCTTGAAAGTCGCCATTGTCACCCCAATTCCTAAAAAGCTAACCCCACCAAAGCATTCCATTGCAAGCCAGTGATAAACCTCTTAACACTAGACAAACTTCATTTTTTAAAAATTTTGATACACTAGGCAAGCTTCTTGGGAAGACCATATATATATATATATATATATATATATATATATATATATATATATATATATATATATGTAGTCTATATCACAGTATCAAATTACCACTTCATTGAATCCCGCATCATCGAGACGACATCGCTGAAACTGCAGAACATCAAATACCTGGAACATCGAAAGCTTTCCATGGGAAAAGAACCACTTGGCCACCATGGTGAACTTTGCCCTTTCCCCACTGTAATGCAGTCTCGTAGTTGGTAGATTTAGTTAGGGGGTGTGTGGGGAGCAGAGCCCCCTCCCACATCGGTGGATTTGATTTGCTGTTATGTTGGGTTAGTGGTTGTTTTCCCAGAGTTAGTTTTCAGTGTTCTGGGTGTTTGATCTTGTGCAGTTTCTGCAATGTCATCTCGATGATGTGGGATTTGATGCTTTAAAATATATATATATATATATATATATATATATATATATATATATGTTTGTTTGTTTGTGTCTTTCGGCTTTTCCCGGTTAGGGGTCGCCACAGCGGAACTCCGGTCCGCTAATGATTGGTAGTTGATTTTTGTGTGCCGAGTTACCAGCCTTGACGCACAATACGCCCATTCACGCATGTCTCCACGCAGAAGACGCTCTAGCTGAGAATCGAACCGGACATCGTCTATATATATATATATATATATATATATATATATATATATATATATATATATATATATATATATATATATATATGTAAAATCAGCTTTCCTAGTTCATTTGAACCAATAACCACCTTACCTATAAACAACACAGCTTCTTGTCAGAGTGCAACACACAGGCCATTCTAACAGATAAAATCTTTCTAACGATGGACAAGAGCAACTGTCTGTTTCCATCTTTATTGATCTTTCCAATGCATTCCCAATCACTTTTAAAAACCTCCTTGAAATTGGCATAAACCCTGATAATTCTACCTTGGTTTCAAATTTACCACTGCAGTCACCACGTCTCTGTCAAACTTTATTTCTCATTTTTAGTTAGCCTTGAAAAAGAAGTTCCACAAGGATCCATACTCTCCCCACTCATATTTTCTATCTTTATTTAAAAACCTGCTGTATGATCTGTACCACCTCCCCTTAATTTTCTATGCATTTGACATAGTCCTGTTACACATCAACAACTCTCTTAACCAACTCCAAGAAGAACGCCAGTCAGACTTCCTCTCTCTAATCCATTGGATCAGCAATAAAAAACCCCAAAAATCTAGGCTGTTTGGTATGCAACAAAAACTTAAAAAATTCTCCAAAATCTGCTAATCTATGATCACAAAGCCCCCATCAAAAACACTGCCTTGTAACCCAGGCTGAGCCTATATTTGGTCATTATTTGATCAGTGCTGTACCTCATTAACTAAAACATAAATAAGTAAATGAGCACATCTAAATACCTGGGCAAGTGGCTTGACCCCCCCCCCACTAAACTTCTCTATCCACCTTAAAATGAAAAAGGTCAATTCCCTTCTATTTTGGACCCAAATCCTCCCATTTATATTCTAAACCTACTAGAACTGACTTAGGGAAAGGTATTCTTCTTTCCCAACTTAAATGTGGCATTCCCATAGTCACAGCTGCTTGAAAAACTAACTCTTCACAAATTCAAATGCTCATCATTAAAATTAGGTTATTCATCCCCCTTTCACCAAAAGATGAACACCACTATAAAACTAAAGAAAATGTAAATTGGCTGCCAGTACAGCAAAGGATTTACTTTCTCTTTGGCTCTAAGTTATTCAACTTCTTAAATAACCAGTCTATTCCAGGTTTAGTATCTAAGTTTAACAGTCAATCATCCTGTCACAGTCTCAGAAGCCAGAGTCACACTGCACCTACTTTATAACCCCCCCTCAAAAAAAAAAGAGAGCTACACTGTACATGGCATCCTATCCCAAATTCTGAATTCACCAAAAGACATAGCTCCAGAAGCTTGCCAAATGTCTGCTTCCTTACCTATTATAAAACTGCCAAATGCAATTACTTGTACACTTATAGCTTAGAACAGTGTTTCTTTAAATTGCTATATCTTTATTGTAAATGTTGGATAATATTGCTGAACATAATCACTACTGCTTATACATGCCTCTCAACTGTATCTGTTTTGGAGGTGCACACTTATTTTTAGCCTTGATTTATCTTTACATATGATGTATCTATTTTTGAAGGTATGTTCCTATTTTCTGGCTTTATGTACTCCTTAAAATTTTCTGAATTCACATTTCACACATGATCTTGATCCTGTTTAATATACAAGCAGACTACATGACCAACATAGTGGTAATACCAATATTTGAAGAAAGTGGACCCACATTTTACATCTGTCTTTTTCAGGAGCCAAAATAAATGACTTTGTGAGGCAGATTTTTGCAATATCTTTCATTAAAGTCAACAGATTTTGCATTGTGTCTTTAGTGATATGCCTATATATTTGCATCAGTTGTGTTTCTGAGCAGCATCTCACAGTCCTGCCTGAAGTGGGAAGAGTTTTATGTTGCTCTGTATTTTATTTTATGTGTACCCATATTTGAGCCCTTGCACCTATTTTCAGTGTCTGCTGGTTGAGGAATATGTGTGTATGTTGTTTTCAAGTAATGTTTAACAGTGTTAGTATGCTTTTTATATTTTTATTGTTTGTTATTGTATTCTTTATTGTATGTAAATGCAACTGATGTTGCACTCTCCTTCAATCTTGTGTAGCCTGAGACTGAAATCGGTCACATGTGATCACTTGTCTATAGCCCCCTGCCTGACCTTTTTTTCTTGTATCAGTGACTGATGTTCTGACCCTTTCAGTTCCTTAGGCTAAGAGATAATTGAAGAGGGGATATTTAACATCATATGCAAGTCTTGTCTTTCTGATTTGGTTGATAACCTTTCCTCAAAAGACCTTTTCCAGGTTTCCTTGTGTGTTTGTGTGTTTACTGGGCTACAGAGAGAGGTGGGTATGTTCCAGACTGGTATGAGTCTGCTTGTTGACCTGAGATTCCTGTTGTGTATTTAACCGTGAGTGTGTGTTTGTGTGTGAGAGAGAGAGACAGACTTTGGTCTCTGACAAGGGGCAACTGGCAGAGTGATGTACATAATATTAAGCATATTGTACATCTTCTAGAAGCTTGCTTGATTTCTTAAAAATAGGAAGAGACTTGCATTGTTTAACTGGGAAAAGTAGTTTGTTCCATAATCTAGGTAGACTCAGTATCACAAATGGTTCCCAGTGTTTCACCAGTTATATTTTGCATTAATAGAAATTATAATTTCTCTTTTCTTCTTCTGAACAACCCCACCATTTTGGAAAGAAAAGATTATTCTTAAATCATTTGGATTATTGCGTCCAGCTTTGTGGCATTGAGGGTCATCTGGCTCACCACATGGGTGACTGAATGGAGAGATAAATCAGCAAGCAAAAGAGAGTAGTATTGCTGGAATTGAATTCATCCTGAAGTGTTGGAGAGTGCCTTCATGAGGTGGACCCTGTTTTTCCTCAAATTTCACCAAGACGATACTGCTATATAGACTATATTTTATAGAGCATACATCATGGACAGAAGTAGTTTAAAAAAAAAGATAGCTGGGTGCACAAGACCCAGGATAAGAAGTGCCCAATCTTAGTAGGCCCACTGGCTCCAGGACTGGAAAAAAATAACAGTGTAGAATCCTCAACACATGGAAGCATTCCTACAATGGGGCCAGGCCAGGCCCAGGGGGAGGATGGCCCTGTTATTGCAGAAGTAAGTAGCAGTCCACAAACTGACAAAAACTGATAGGCGAAAAAGAGACATAAAGATGATAGTGGACTATTGAGGATAAGAAAGAAATTATTTATTGTTACTATTATGCAAGAAGCCCAGAATTTCCATACAGAAGATATACAGAAAGATTAAGAGAGAAATTAGTGGAAAGAAAAATACTTCCACAGGAAAAACTGTGAGAAGCTTCAAATAAAATTTTGTGTTCATTAAATCAATACATTTATGAAAAACATTATATAGACCAAGAAACCTTGGTCCATTTGGAAAAAGAAGCGACTGAGGAAGTGTGAAACAAGAACGAAATCTGGAAACTTTTTGAAAGGTATAAAAAAGAAATATGGAATAGGGAAAGAAAGAGTAATCTTATATGATGTAATATTCATTCTAAGGAGAAAACTAAATGAATTAGCACAAAAAAGGCAGCCCCAAAGATATTCAAAGAGAAATACAGGCAAAGGCATCTAGATATGGAAAAATTCACAACAAAAAAGATCACAAAGAGGGAACATAGAACAGAAGATTACTAAAGTAAAAAAACATAGAAGATGAAGTTATGGAATACTTGGGAAGTGAAGGATTTAGTGCAGAAAGTCTAACACAGGTTACATCACAGCATGATGAAACAAGTCCCCAAAGTAAGGAAAAACAGGAGGAGCAGGAAACATCTGAAGAAGAAATATGGACATGGGAAAGAAAAAGAGATTTAATATGGTGCAATATTTGTGCAAAGGAGAAAGAAAAAGTAATCAATACAAAAAGAGCAGCACCAAAGATATTTGAAGTGAAATACAGGCAAAGGCATCTAGACATGAAAATTTTAGAATACAAAAAATAAGAAAACAAAGAGGAAAAGTAGAAAAAAGGATTAGTAATGGAGAAGTGTAAGAAATAGAAACTGGAGGTTATGGATTACCTGCAAAGTGAAGAATTTAGTGTAAAAATATCTAACTCAGATAACATCACAGCAGGACAGAGAAATGTATCCCCAAGTTAAGGAGAAGCCAGTGGAGTTGGAAACATCTGATCAGTTGCCATATGAAGATACTTTGGAGCCTTTCATAGGAAGCCAGCACAAATGTCCAGTTGAAACTGGACAGCAAGACAAGGAACAGGAAACTCTGGCAACTCTGATGGAGTCAATGTTGTGGAGTGATAGGCCAGTAAGCTCCCATATGAAAGAACATTGGATGGCACAGGATGAAACTAAAGAGAATGCGGCACAGGAAGATGCTCTGGAACTCTCTGTACAATGTCCATAGGAAATGGAGAACAAAGAAGAATGTACCCTCAGTTTAGAAGAAGATGATCTAAGAGAAGAGTTGCATGATTTCATAGAACTGGATAGACATATAAAAAGCAATGAAAGAAATAGACTACAGAAAGTCAATAAAATCCAAAAAGTTAGAAGTTTGATAAAACAAATTAAAACAGTAATTAGGACTGTCCATAGAAATCCATGTGATATAACAGAAGTAAATAGGATATATTCCTGTGCAGCTAAATTAATAACTGATAAAGTTTTACTACAAAAAACATGGGATAGTAAAGAAAAGGAAGGAGAGAAATCGCATGCCATCATGGAAGTATCGAATAGAGAAAATTATAAAACAATTAAGAAGTGGCACCATTACAAGAGTGTAGAATAGGGAACAAATCAACAGAAATACTCAGAAAGATATTTGTGATTAAAGCAATGCGTGGTATCAGAACAGATGAAGATCTATTGTGCACTGTCGCAAATAATAAAGTAAAAATATTACCACAGGCAGAAAACTTAGAAGATAGGAAGGTAAATATAAAGGAAAAGTACAAAATAAGCAATTTATTGATGACCCAAAATAAGTTTTATAGATATAGAATAGATTGTGTGTGCTGTATCTTTAAAAAGTGCTTCAAAGACTGAACATGCATATAACTACCAAGCTCATGCTGATCTCAGTGCCATTTTAAGAGTGCAGCCAGAGAGTGAGCATGTATGAGTGTAATAGCTAGCTTGTATATAATTTTACCTAAGTTAAAGTTAGTAAGCGACTTCAACTACCCCTTCATTAACTGGGAAAACTACTCATGCACCAATACACTTGCCCAACGTTTCCTTATGAAAAACATTATATAGACCAATGCCCTGGACCAGCTTGTTCTTACCCCCACTAGAGGTAGCAACATCCTTGACCTGGTCATTATTAACATGGGCGACCATTGCTCTACACCAAGTCTAAATCTCAAAAAGCATTTGCTCGAAGCACTCCTTAAAATGGAGAACATCGACATTTGTGCTGTAACAGAGACCTGGTTCAAGGCAGCAGAAAGCACCTCTGCACTACCAGGCTATAACTCATTCCACACCTTTCGGCCCCAGAACTTGGATCAAAACTCCAAAGATGGTGGTGTTTCCATATTCATAAAGGATGCACATGCCTCCAGACTGGTAGCCCAACGTAATGCATCAGGGATACTTCAGGTGCAGCTACCATTGGGTAAGACAGCGATTCAGGTTGTAGCCTGTTACAGGTCCCCAACCATGTCCCAAGACACTCACTCCACGTTCCTAAGCACCCTGGAGAATATTAGGGTCCAATCTAACAAACTCATAATGGGCAACTTCAACTACTCCTCCATTAATTGGGAAAACTATTCATGTACCAATGCACTTGCCCAGTTTCCTGGAATTCATTAATTCGAATGCCCTGGACTAGCTCGTTTTTACCCCCACTAGAGGTAGCAACATCCTTGACCTGGTCATTACTAATGTGGGCAACCATTGCTCTATACCAGTAGTCAAGTCCTCCCTGGTTAGATCCGACCACAAACTAATCACCTTGGAAATCCACATCCCTCTCAACCCCCACAAAGGTAACCACCATGAACAACTTCTGCAAAGCTAACTTTGGGCTCCTAAGAACAGAGGTGGCTAACTTCACGGCAGCCATGCAAATGGAGAATAGTTGCATGACTGCCGAATCATACACCAATGCACTGTACGAGCACGTACACAAATGCATGGATCTCGCCATAACCAATAGAACTAAGACGCTGTCCTCCAAAAAAAGGAAGCCAATCTGGTGGTCCCCTGCCATAAACAAACTCTACAACAGAAGGAGGAAACTGATGTGGAATAAGATGAAGTCCCAAGACTGGAAAAACTCCCTTAGTAGCCTCAACAAAAAGTTGAGATCTCTCATCAAATCCTCTAAAGCTAGCTATGGAAACAGTTGTCTCCCTGTTCAGAGAGACTGGTCTGCAAATATATAGAGCTGAGTATATTTTTTTGGTTTTAGAGTTTGTACTGTTAGTTGTTGCTTAGATCTCTGTTGAAACTGTTTTGTCTCACCCACCCTCCCTAGTTTTGGTTTGTAGTTTAAATTTGGTGGCTTTTGCAGTTGCCCGACCCACTGTAGATTTGATCTGGGACACTCCCCCAGTCCCATTTCTTTACCACATTCTGCCTAATAAACTCTTTCTGCACTTGCTTTTAGACCATTTTAATTTAATTGCATTTTTTAAACTGTGTTTGGTCTAATATTGCTACATAATCAAGTGTGCTAGCTTGCACTGCATGTGAATTGTTTTTACTACTGTTTTTGCTACTTTTCTGTAAAAAAAAAAAAAAAAAAAAACTGTAAGCCTGTTTCCTACCTTTCCTGTAACTAGTGTTCCAGATACAGATTTGCTGTATCCAGGACTGTATGTAAGCTTCTGAGCCCCCCAAGCCTTTCTGTGTTGGAGGGAAGCCTTCTAGCTTATCAGTGGGAGTGGTAAGCACTAGGTAACCTGTCTACCACATAAGGAGTGGTTCTGGCCCAGAAATTGTAGTTATTGGCCGTTTGGGCAATCTCTTCCATCTCTCTCAACTTTCTGATTTGAACACCTGCATTTGCACTTATTTCTATCCTGTAACTCGTCTAGTGCAGATACAGATTCTTACTTTTAGCACTTAAATTTGCTTATTCATTCTCAGCACTTATTCAAAACTTGTAAGCACTAAATAAGCTACTAATTACTATAGCACTCAATCTTCCTCATTACCTAGAGGAAAACAGCTTTTGTACTTACTTTTCTCACTTGCTTAGAGAAAAACAGCTCTTGCACTCACTTTCCTCACTTATCTAGAGGAAAATAGTTTTTTATTCAGGCATATCCAAGGGTCAGCTCCCAGTGTTCTCTCCTGTCTATCTGATGAATCTGGGCATCTTGAGGCAATGTAGAAATTGCCTCATGTACACAGACAACCCTCTCCTCCTACCACCCAACACTGCAACCTGTGAGAGATGCACTTATCTAGCCAAACTGGAGGTAAAGCTCTCTATAACCAAGACTGAACTTGACAGTCATGAGGAGAAGGTAAACATTTGCACCACACCACACTCGTCACATAGTCTCACTAAATCTACACCACCAAAATCCACACATAGTAACACAAAAACATTCACGGAGGCTCTCAATAATAATCTGTCTAAGCAACAGAGACTTCCAAAGCAGAAACGCAAGCAACCTCCATCCCCCAACACAACCCAAATGACACATAGCCCACAGACTCAGTGTGCCACTCAACCACAGCCAATAAGGCAAAACAATGTACCCAACACACTAGTCATAGGTGACTCTTAACTTAACTTTAGCATTATTTTTTTTTTTTTTTTTTTTTTTGTCTGTGTGCTGAGAAGTTTAAAATAAAAAATCTTGTTATATATATTTTATTTTAAAATATTGTTGTTAGGGATGGTGATTAGTCAGGCATTTTTAACTGATGTCCCACTCACCAGGCTAAACAAGAACTTATAAATACAAGCGCCTATGTGAGTGGGGAACTGTTTCTGAAGAAGCTCTGCAATTTAGCGGAATGAAAAAGTGGTGTATTTTTGCGTTTAAAGTTTAAATAAACGGTGTTAGTTGGAATGCAAGTACAAATATGACTCTGTCATTGTCCATGTTGGTGTGAATGACCTGAGACATACCTCCCTGGACTACATGAAAAGAGACATGGAAGAGCTCTCCGATCTTGTAGCCCAGGCAGGTATGACCCTAGCCCTGAGTAGCAATCTGCCATCACCCAGAATGATGCCGCAGTACAAGGACAAAATGATTGACTTCAGCAATTGGCTAACCTTCTGGTGCCATTCTAAAGGGATCCAGTATCTGTCTGCCTGGGATGACATGGTTGACAGACCACGATGCTTTGCCAGAGATGGCCTGCACCTGTCACCCCTGGGATTCTGGATACTGGCTAAGGTTCTTGCCGACCCTATAGTACCTTTTTTAGGCAAGGTTCAAATGACAAATTCACCACCGTAACAGGAACAGGCAAGCAAAAACTGAGGGTGATGCTACTCAATGCTAGAAGTCTAAATCTCAGAATGCACTCACTCGAGGCACTCCTTAAAATGAAGAACATCGATATCTGTGCAGTGAATGAGAGCTGGTTCAAGCTCCAGAGAGCACCCCTGCACTACCAGGCTGTAACTCATACCACACTTTTTGGCCATGTAACCTGGAACGGAACACCAAAGGCGGAGGTGTGTCCATATTCATTAAGGATATCCACACCTCCAGGCTAGTTGCTCAGCATAATGCATCCGAGGTTATCCAAGTGCAACTAACTCTGGGCAAAACTGCAATCCAAATTGTAGCTTGCTACAGATCACCCACCATGCCCCAGGATTCCCACTCCTCTTTTCTTGATGTACTGGAAAATATTAGGGTTCAACCAAACACCCTAATAATGGGCGATTTCAACTACCCCACCATTAACTGGGAAAACTACTCATGTACCAACTCCTTCACACAACGCTTTCTGGAATTCATAAACTCCAGTGCCCTGGATCAAGTTATCCACACCCCCACCAGGGGCAACAGTATTTCTCCAAAGCCAACTTCATGCTACTTAAGACAGAAGTGGTGAACTTCATGACACCCATGCAGATGGACAGTACAGTTATGACTACTGAATCCTACACAATTGCACTTTATAAGCACTTACATGAGTGCATGGATCATGCTATCCCAAACAGAACCAAGACGCTATCCTCCAAAAAAAGGAAGCCAATCTGGTGGTCCCCTGCCATAAACAAACTGTATAACAGAAGGAAGAAACTGTTGCAAAAGAGAGTAAAATCCCATGAGTGGAGGAGTTCCCTGGTCAGCCTCAGTAAGAAGCTGTGATCCCTGATAAAATCCTCCAAAGCTAGTTACGAAAACAAAATCACCACTGATTCTAAAGACAACCACAAAGCATTCTATAGCTATGTCAAGAATCTCAATGGCAACACTCAGATCTGCTCTGAGTTACAGCACAATGGCACTAAATATACAGACCCAACTGATATTGCCAACATCCTAGTAGATAGGTTCAGTGCTAATTTTACCCCCCTCTCACCCCCTAAAGAGCCCATCTCTGTACCAGAAGAATGCAAAGTTCCTGTGATCACGGCTGCACAGGTAAAAAACACACTCTCCAAAGCCAAGAACACAGCATCCATGGGACCAGACAACATCCCAGGCTGCATTCTACATGAACTACAGAATGAACTGGCACCCCACCTAAGTACCATGTTCAATCATAGCCTCACCTCAGGCTTTGTGCCTGCTGAATGGTGCACAGCAATGGTTATCCCACTCCACAAGGGGGGTGCCACCACGGACCCTGGGAACTACTGCCCCATTAGCCTGACGAGCCTGGTCTGCAAGGCCATGGAATGTATCATCATGGAACTTATAAACAAAGACATTGGTAATCTCCAAACTCTGGACCCCACCCAGTTCAGGTTTGTAAAAGGCAGATCATGTCTCCTAAACCTGATAGACTTCTTTGAAGCAGTCACCAAAGCCGTTGACAAGGGTAAGGTGGTTCACACAGCCTGTCTAGATCTTTCCAAGGCTTTCGACACCATCCCCTACTCTGGAATTATAGATAAACTCACTAAACTAGGTCTAAATCCCTATGTCACAAGATGGGTTGCCAACTGGCTCACTGACGGAACCCACACTGTGAAAGTAGCAGACTCCAAATCCGACTTCAGACCAGTGACAAGTGGAGTACCACAGGGTTCAGTCCTGGGTCCTCTCCTGTTTGGTATCTACTTCTCTGAAGTACAGGCTAACACAGAAGGTCTTTGGCTAATGAAGTTCGCAGATGACTGCAAACTAGGAGCCATAACCGAAACTCCTAACAATGTGGGCATCCTACAAAAGGGCCTCACTGAGACAGAAGCCTGGTGTCAAAGCCATGGCCTCAAGCTCAATGCCAAAAAGTGCATTGTCATCCCCTTTGGTAAAAAGTATGTACCCATGAACTACAACATGGGCGGTAGTATACTTAACACCGAAAGTGTGATAAGAGACCTTGGGACACAGGTGGACAGTAGTCTCTCCTTTGATAATCACATCGCCACAGTAGTCAGGAAATCCTTCTACGTGGCACACCTCATCACAAAAGGTTTCTCATCCAGAAAAAAAGAGGTCATTGTTCCCTCTACTCATCACTCATTAGACCTATTATAGAGTACAATGCCCCTTTTGGTATGTACCTCACAAGACATCTACAACAACTGGAAAGGCTGCAGAAATACCTGACAAAGAGGATTACCAGCCTCAAACAGATGCCCTATGCAGACAGTCTCAAAAAACTCCAGCTTTACTCCGTCACATATCGCCTACTCAGAGGTGATCTCTGCCTAACATACAAAGCTATGTCAAACCCAGAGCTGTTGGACATGCTCCACTTAAAGAAATCCCACTCCCTCCGAGCTACATGCTCTAGAGACCTAAACCTTCTCACCACAATAAACAGAACATGCCGGAGGGATAGATTCCTGTCTCAGAGACTTCCTATACTCTGGAATAAACTACCTATCTATATCAAACAAAGCTCCTCATTAGCACTCTTCAAGAAAAATCTTGATGATTGGATGGGAAATAGGAAATTCACCCCGGGGATCACCTCTGTGTCTCTGCTCGACAGTGGCACAGGAAAATAATTTTCTTGGGTGCCGTAAGCCAAGGTACCTTTTTGGCTGGGCTTGTATAGGCCCCAGGGCCGATAGCCTAGTACCTACCTATGAACCTATAGCATTGAGCAGCATGACCCTCAGATTACATTTGTTTGTAGCCGTTGTGTTGGTAATTTGGTCTTTGGAACACCGCCTAAAAAGGCACTATAGGGGTGGCAAGAGCCTTGGCCAGTATCCGGAAGCCCAGGGGTGACAGATTGCAGACCATCTCTGCCAAAGCATCGAGGTCTGTCATTCATGTCTTCCCAGGCAGACAGATACTGGATCCCCGTAGAATGACACCAGAAACTTATCCATTTGTTGAAATCAATCATTTTCTGTTTGTACTGTGGTATCATTCTGGGTGATGGTAGGATGCTGCTCAGGGCTAGGGTCATACCCGCCTGGGCTACATAATCCGAGAGCTTCTCCATGTCTCTTTTCATGTAATCCGGGGAGGTATGTCTCAGGTCATTCACAGCCACATGCACAATGACAGAGTCGTATTTGTACCTGCTGTTGAGGGACCTAGGTGCATGTGTTATATGGCGGATCCTGTCACCTGACAGGCAGCTGACTGTTACTTTCTCCCTTTTCAACCTAGTGAGTGGGACATCAGTGTGCCTCACTATTGAGTCAT
Source organism: Protopterus annectens (assembly GCF_019279795.1). NCBI lineage: Eukaryota > Metazoa > Chordata > Ceratodontiformes > Protopteridae > Protopterus > Protopterus annectens. The sequence continues at coordinate 627,539,351 of NC_056751.1, read as the reverse complement.
CTATGACTAGTGTGCTGGGCATGCTGTTTTGCCTTAGGGGCTTTGGTTGAATGGCACACTGTTTAGGAGAGTTATGTGTCTCGTGATTAGTGTTGTGTTGTGGTGGTCGAGTGCGTTTCTGCTTTGGGAGGTCTCTGCTGTTTGGGTAGATTTTTTTTGAGAGCCTCTGTGAAGGTGGGTGTGTGATTTGTGTTTTTATGTGAAGGAAGTGCTGGTGTGTGATGTTCTTCGTGTTTCACTGTTGCAGTCATCACATTTGGTTTATCCCTGCCAGGGTAGCCCTTGGCCGGTCCGAATACCAGAGACTTAGTATTTCTGCATCGGTTGCTATCACTTGAGGACTGACGTCAGGTCATCAGTGGTATAAAGTAAGGCAGCAGACACCATTACATCAGTCTTTCTTGCTGTGGAGCCCAAAGCAGAAGCAGTTTGCATGAGTGCCGGTCGGCCACTACCTGAGTTTTCCTTTCCGAATTGAAGTTGAAGTCTTCTAAAGCTAAGTACCTCATTGGGGATCCTTTTTTTCTTGCACTAACTGATGTCAGAAAAAGTTAATAATTGTCTCAACTGTGGGAAGCAAATCCCACACTGAGACTTCCACTCTTACTGCGTCACTTCTATAGGCCCAGACCACAATGTCCCCCGTTGTCGCTTCTGTGCCGTGTTTAACACCAGAACTATCTATTGTTGGGCCCTTATTGTAGCCAGATATTTTTGTTTACAGTCCTTGAATTCCAATATGGCTTTGGTAAGCCATCTAACAACAGATCTTCTGAAAAACCATAAAGATAAAGACAGAGACAGACCGCACAGGTCCAGACCTACCAACGATGCTTCTGTTAAGCTAGTCGACAGTCCTCCGGCACTCAGTGAGGTGCTTTTGCAGGCCCTGATGGCCACTTCAATTGATTCGCAGGCTGCTACCAAGACCTTTTCAGAGTCTAGTTTGCTGCAAAACTCTTCTTCTAAGGATAGTGCAGTTGTCTCTCCCTTGGATGGGTCCGGAGCCGCTGAGCTGGCACCGGCTTACGAGGAAGTCCTTCGCACAACCGAATCTCGATGCAAACCGACATCTTATTTCATGATTACCGTTTTTTTGAAAATAACAGAGTTCCTTAGGCCCAGGGTTCAAACTACACCCAATAAACTGACTACCCGTTCTCAGACGCCTGCTTCCTTGCCTCAGTCTCAGATGCTTAAAATGGTGGAAGACCTTATCATGCTGATTAGGGGAAGCCAAGCTACCCCATCAGAAAGAAAGAGAGATCTTTCCCCAGTAATTTTGTCTGAACAAGAGTCAGATAAATCTGTTGCAACTGACTATGAAGATATATAACCCCTCTCTACTTATGAGGATTCTGATGCAGAGGAATCCATTCCTTCAGCCTCTCCCCCAGAGGATTTTTCCTTTGGGGAAACCCTGCATACTTTAAGGGACCATTTCCATTGGGAGAGTCAGTACTACTCTCGGTCTAAAAAGAGACTCAGGGAATTATTAGACCTAGACCCTTGGCCACCCCCCCAGCCTGGATGTGGTGGATGATGTTTTCCTTGAATCCAACTTGACTCCTGACGCCCTACCTCCTGCCCCCAGAAAACCAGACGGGTACTACAGAGTCCCTGACTCGCACAAATATCTTTTTAAAAATCCTACAGCTGACCCTGAGGTTATTTTTCAAGGGCCTAAAGGGATGAAGCAACCTCTGTTAAGAATCCCACACCCCCTGACTGGAATTCCCGAGAATTGGACAGGTGGGGTTAAAACGTATACACCTCAGCTACTCTTGCCATCAGGGCACTTATTTGTCAGTTCCATATGCTTAAACATCAGCAACATACCTTGGAACTCCTTAAACAAAAAATGTCTTCCTTTCCTGCTTGGGCAGAATCTAAAGATTTACAAGACTTAATGCACTCTGCAAGTCAAGAGACTAAACACAGTTTGCACTGTGGTTTTGATGCCCTAGAAGCTCCCTGCAGGGCAGCAGTCACTGGATCTGTCATTAGAAGACATGCATGACTTAAGGAACAGCCCCTGCCAGACCATGTCAAATCTAAATTGTTGGATGTCCCCTTGCACAAAGATAACTTATTTGGCACTAAAGCAGAAGAGGTCTTAAAAAAGATGGAAGCAAAAGCAAAATCTATGCAAACAGTTAAAGATTTCTTACAGGTCCAGCCCCCTAGGTTCAGCAGGCATTGTCCCTCCAAGCACTGGTCCTTCCCTGCTCTGAGTAAACAGGCCCAGTCTAGGCCCCGTGGAAGCATACCCCCCAGACAGCAGCCCCAGGGAATACAGAGATCTAAATTGTGGACTACCTCCACTTCAAAACCAGGGAGTTCTAAGCCACCCCCTTATGTTAAGAACTCACAATGACTCACCTCCTCCCATCCTCCCCTCTGCCCACCTTCTCTTGCCCCAGGAGGAAAACTCTCCTTTCATTCAAACACCTGGGCCACCATTACCAAAGACTAATGTGTTCTGTACATTGTGTCTCAGGGTTACAAATTCTCCTTCCACACCCTTCCAACCCTAAAAGGGTTCCCAGACCTACCACCAAATCAGTGGGCAGAGGCTCAAAGGCAAATGCTTTCCCTGCTCTCTTTGAGGGCAGTAGAGCACATTTCTGCAGAACAGATAGGCCAAGGCTTCTACTCCAGACTTTTCCTGGTGCCCAGAAAAGAGGGCAGCTGGTGCAGTATCCTCAATCTATCCATTCTAAACACCTTCCTGGTGATCCCAAAATTCAAAATGCTCACCCTCCAGCAGTTGCTACCCATGCTGTCCAAGGACACCTGGCTAGCTACCCTTGATGTAAAAGAGGCCTACCTCCATATTCCTATCAGGGAATCGTGCAGAAAATATCTCCACTTCAGGGCAAGATCTCAGCACTTTTAGTTCTCTGTGCTTCCCTATGGCTTATCTACTGCTACCAGAGTTTTCACAAAATGACTGGCTCTGGCCATTGCCTTTTGCAGACAAAGAAATATTCAAATTTATCCCTACTTAGATGACTGCCTTATTCAGGCAGACAGCCAGGAAAAGCTGCTCAACCACCTGGCCTTTGTAAAGAACCTACTAACCTCCCCAGGGTACACAACCAAAAGAAATCAAAGCAGATGCCCACCCAAAGGATAATCTTCTTGGGAGCAAGTCTGGACACAGCATCCCAGATGGCATACCATACACCAGAAAAACAAGTTTTCCTGACAGCCTACTTCTCTCATCTGACCACCAGGCCACAGCTTTCTGCAAGGAAACTCCTGCAAGCCCTGGGGTTCATGGCATCTTGCATTCTTCTCATTCCATATGCCAGACTGCATATGAGGAAATTTCAGTGGTACCTAAAGACCCTTTGGTGTCAACACTCTCAAGATCTGGAAACTCTTCTACCAATAATTCCTTGCCTCAAAAAAGAATTTCTTTGGTGGGCAACAGCATGCTCCCTCAACAAGGATTGCCCTTCTCCCCACACCCCGCTGCCCAGACCCTCACCACAGATGCATCAGACTACACTTGGGGCACACCCAGACGGCAGGTGCATGCAGGGCCAATGGAGCCCACAGCAAATACCCCTGTACATCAGTCAAAAAGAGATGATGGCTTTGCAGCATGCCTTGATAGCTTTCAAACCCCTTCTCTCTCCAGGGGTTCTCCTGATCAAAACAGACAACACCACTGTGATGTGGTACATCAAGCAGGGAGGAACTCACTCCTACCCTCTATGCAGGCTGGCCTAGACCCTTTAGCTCACAGCCTCTTCCATGCAACTTCACCTGTTTGCACAATACTTAGCAGGCTCTCTCAACTCCCTGGCAGACCAAATAAGCAGAAATCTTCTGGACCCACACGAGTGGCAGCTCAACAGAAGTACATTCACCCTAATAACTCAGAAATGGGGAACCCCAAAGGTTGACCTCTTAGCCTTCCATAACAACCATCAGCTCAGCAAATTCTGCACCAGGGAGCATCACTGCATGGCTTGGAAAGTGGATGCTGTGTCCTTCCCCTGGGTCAACTTCTTGGTATATGCCTTTCCTCTCCTTCCTCTCATCACCAGAGTACTACTCAAAGTAAGGGAGGAAAACCAAAGACCATTCTAATTGCTCCAGACTGGCCCTGACAGCACTGTTACCCCTTGCTGCGCACTCTGTCCTTGTTGCCTCCATGTCATCTTCCTCAGATTCCAAACCTCCTAACCCAGAGGGAAGGGGAATTCATGTATCCCCAATTGCAGACACTCAGCTTGGCAGCTTGGCTTATTCCCTAACCCAGAACCAATCTGCCATCCTCAGTAAACAGGTTCTGGATGTTATCCATGAAGCCAGACGCCCCAGCACCAGAAAGTCTTATGCAGATAAATGGAAAAGGTTCTGCACCTGGATCCAGGCTAAGGGGGCCAATACGGCACAGCCCTCCATCCCTCTCTTCCTGGATTACTTAGCTGACCTACTACACAGTGGTCTGTCTTTATCCTCTATTAAAATTTATTCTTAAATTTGATACCCATATACAAACAAACATTAAAAAAACACACCAGAAACTTGGTATGTTCTATCGCCATATTCGCTTCCTCACCCCATCCACTAGATTCCTCCTCTCTACCACATATCTCATCCCTTCTCTCCTTTATGGTGCCCCACTCTTAATCAATCTACAATCCTCTATTAAAACAAAACTCTCCTCCTGCTATAACAAAATCACCAAATTCACCACTGGGCACAGATCCTTCTCCCATCACTGTATTGCCCTCCACAAACTAAATTGGCTAGAGCTTCCCAACTACCTTATCTATACTCCGCTAACTCATGCTCATAAGCTCATTTACAAGCCCTCCCTCTGCCCCTCCCTTGCCTCAACCTTCACTATGCACCTACCTAGCAGACCCCTAAGAACCAACACTCAGAACCTGATTGAACTCCGTAAACCTGCCCGTCCAGCAGGCAAACTCTTACTTTCTTTTTCCCTAGCCTGTCTCTGGAACTCCCTTCCACCTCATATTCACAGCACCTATAGCCTCCCCACCTTTAAAACTCTGCTCCACTCACATTTAACATCTCTCTGGGAATGCTCATGTTCCCATCCTGCATAACATCCTCAGCTACTACCTTACCCCCTTGGCCTACAATCACATCTCCCCTATGGGAAAATACATATTGTAATTAACTGCTTATGTTTAATTCATTTGTACAAACCTACTCAGTATTGTCTTTGACTTAACATCTATTTTAGTGATTATAGAGACTAAACATTGTAATCTCATATGAATTGTTACATATTGTTTTGCATTGTCTTCTAATTGTATTAACATTCACTTTGGCTTATATGTATTTTTCTTGTACTTTAACAAACTGTTATTTTATATATTTTATATACTGTATCTATGGAGCTTTTCTCCCTAGGACTCCATTGAATATGGGCTCATTCAGCCCACTGGACCATCCTGGCAAACAAACTTCAAATAAATAAAATGCCTCTCCTATTTCTGCTCACTTTCCCACTGAGCAGCCACTTTTCTCACACCCTTTGATCAAACAGTTCCTCAGAGGGGCTAGCAACTTGAGGCCCCCCACAAGGGCACCAACACTGGCTTAGGACCTTAACTTTGTCTTGGAAAAGCTCACCTTGCCTCCTTTCGAACAAGCTTCATTGACAGAGGTAAAATTTCTCTCCTGGAAGACAGCCTTCCTTCTGTCCATCAATTCAGCCAGAAGAGTCTCTGAGCTGCAAGCACTTGTGGCTGTGGAACCCTTCATCATCTTCCATGCAGACCGGGTATCCCTCAGAACTAAGCCATCCTTCATGCCCAAGGTGGTGTCCAGTGTGGCTGTCAACCATTCCATTCATTTGCCCACCTTCTTTCCTAATCCACAGAACAAGAGGGAAAGGATTCTTCACTCTCTAGATGTGCACAGACAGCTCAGATACTATCTGGACAGGACTAAATCCTTTAGAAAGTCTGACCAATTGTTGGTTAGCTTTGCTACAGATGCAGAAGGCAACATCATTTCCAAGCAAACCATTTCCAAATGGATAGCACACTGCATTCATTTCTGCTACAAACAGCACGGTAAGCCTCCCCCTAAGGGGGTCAGGACACACTCAACCAGAGCAGCCTTCACCTCTGTAGCTTTTCTCAGAGGAGTCCCCACCAGGGACATCCTGGAGGCTGCCACCTGGACATCTGTTCACACTTTCACCAAGCATCACTACCTGCCTCTCTTCTCCAAATCCAGGGCAGGGTTTGTCTCCGCAGTCTTGTGGGCATCCTAGCCATCCCCAAGCTTCCTTCACTGCCTCCACCCATTTCCTCACTTTTGGGAATCTACCCAAATGTGATGACTACAACAGTGAAACACGAAGAACATAGTTCAGTTGTGTACACTTACCATAAATGTAGATGTTCAAGTGTATTCACTGTTGCAGTCCTGGTTTCCCTCCCTCCATCCCCCTTTTTTTCTTTCTCCTTTTGTTACCATTCTTCCTTGTTGTTTTCCTTTCCTTACAAGGGACATATTGGTATTTATTTTCCACTGCTGGTGTTCTTCCACCAGAACATGGCCTCCTACTTTGGGGTCTCTTGACAGATTAGGGCAAGAAAAACTGATGTAATGACATTGGCTGCCTTACATTATACCACTGACGACCTGATGTCAGTCCTCAAGCGACAGCAACTGATGCAGAAATACTAAGTCTCTGGTATTCAGGCCGGCCGAGGGTTACCCTAGCAGGGATAACCCAAATGTGATGACTGCAACAGTGAATACACTCGAACATCTACATTTATGGTAAGTTGTACACAACTGTACTTTTTGGAGGGCTATGTGTTCCATGTGGTGTGGTGCAAGTGTTGACCTTCTCCTATTGACCAGCTATTCCGGTCTTAGCTGGAGAGTGCATGGCTTCCAATTTGGATATATAAGTGCATCTGTTGCAAGTCTGAGTGTTGAGAGGTAAGAGGAGAGTGTTATCGGTGTATATGAGGCAGTTGCTACATTGCCTCAAGATGCCTAAGTTCACCGGGTTAACAGGAGAAAGCACAGATAACTGACCTTTAGACATGCCTAGAGGGGTGGGCATTAATAATAAGTACTGGAACTGTTTCCTTATAGAACATTTAGTTCAGGTAGCACTTTTGTGTGCTACAATAATTGCTACAAGAAGTCTGGTGTGGTAAAGTGCCAGACTAATAAGCAAGTAAAAGTGCAGGAGAGGAGAGAACTAGCAGATCTAAGGGAAAAATTGAAGAGCAGACTGTGGCACCTCTCAGGAGCTTACAAACAAGCCTGGCTGCAGCAAATCTGTATCTGGACTAGACTAGTTACAGGAAAGGCGGGAAACAAATGCAACATGGGCTTTTAAACCAGAAAGTTAAAGGCATGGAAAAACTGCCCAAACGGCCAATAAATTACAAATTCTGAGCCCGAAACCACTCATCTTGTGGTAGATAGGCTACCTAGTGCTTACCACTCCCACTGATAAGCTAGAAGGCTTCCCTCCAACACAGAGAGGCTTGAGGGGGTCAGAAGCTTACAGTCTTGGATACTGCAAATCTGTATCTGGACTAGACTAGTTATAGGAAATGTGGGAAACAAGTGCAAATGTGGGCTTTTATACCAGAAAGTTGAAGGAGATAGAAAAAGTGCAAAAATGGCTTATAAGCTACAATTTCTGGGCCAGAAGCCACTCCTCTTGTGATAGTTAGGCTACCTAGTGCTTTCCACTCCCACTGATGAGCTAAAAGGCTTCCCTCAACACAGAAAGGCTTGGGAGGGCTCAGAAGCTTACAAACAGTCCTGGATACAGCAAAACTGTATCTGGACTAGACTAGCTACAGGAAAGACAGGCAGCAAGCACAAATGTGGACTTTTAGACCAGAAAGTTGAAAGAAGTGGAAAAACTGCCCAAACGGCCAATAAACTACAATTTCTGGGCCAGAAACCACTCTTGTGGTAGATAGGCTACCTAGTGCTTACCACTCCCATTGATAAGCTAGAAGGCTTCTGTCCAACACAGAAAGGCTTGGGAGGGCTCAGAAGCTTACAAACAGTCCTGGATACAGCAAATCTGTAATTGGACTAGACTAGTTACATGGAAGGCAGGAAACAAGCTTAGAATTATTATTTTTTTTTGTTACAGAAAAGCAGCTAAAACAGCACTAAAAACAATTCAAGTACAGTGAAAGCTAGTACACTTGAGTGTGTAGCAATATTAAAGCAATTTATTCAAACTGTATTCTGAACTGAATTTAGTTATTGTTTAATTCAACTCTGAACAGTTAAAAAGTGCCAGAAAATATACTTATCAGCTGAGAAGCACACTCAGTCAGAACACAAAGTAAAGTGGAAAGGGAAAAAGGAGAAACAGAAGATAATTCAAGGTTAAGGGCCTAAGTGGGTTGGCCTAGTCAGATGTTCTTTCTGTATTAGGTAGAATGAGTTATGACACTAGACTGGGATAGAGCTAAACAGATGGAATTGGTAGGAGTGTCTGAAATGAAAGTATGATCTCACTGTACTCGACTGAGTGAGCAAATGAGATGTACCCAGGAGGAGTGTTCAAACACAAATTTACAGCAGTGGCGGGCAATTCCATAGCCACCAAGATTAATACCACAACAAGAACAGAGAGGGAGGGTGGGAAACTAACTGCAGAGAGACAGAGAGATCACAATATTCAGTGAAGCAAATAAATACACAGAAAAATAAAATGCAGTACTGTCTTTAACACAATATTCAATTAAACAAATAAATAACAGAAAAATAAAATGCAGTACTATCTTATAACACTGCAAGTTTGTACTTATCTCAGCTTCTAATAAATTTGATGTAGGTATATAACAGCTAACCAAGCAGGTCAAATATTCAGCTATTCAGCAGAAATAAATTCAGAGATAAGTGACTAAGACTTATAAGCACAGAGAAACCCTCTAGGTTAAGAGTTCAACCCCGCACTTACTGCAGAGAGACAGAGAGATCACAATATTCAGTGAAGCAAATAAATACACAGAAAAATAAAATGCAGTACTACCTTTAACACAATATTCAAAGAAACAAATAAAAATAAAATGTAGTAATATCTTAGAACACTGCAGGTTTGTACTTAGCTTGCAGTAAAGTTGATATAGGTATATAAAACAGCTAACCAAACAGCTCAAATATTCAGCTATACAGCAGAAATAAATTTCAAAAAGTTGCTTGTGCCGGGTGTGTCTATTTGCAAAGTAACGCCATTACAGAGTGTTTCTTGCATTATAAAGAATTATCTAGCAAAGTACTGCCATTTTGGAGAAGTTTCAGTGTGCCGTGTACTGTTTATTTGCAAAGTGCAGTTACTTCCAAATGTTTCTTATACGGAGCTTCTTCTGCCCTGTCCATTTTCATAGTGCAGTTATTTTGAAAAGTTTCTTACACTAATAAGAGTTGGTTTCTTGCAGTACAGTAATTTCAAGAGTATCACAGTGCCCAAGAGACTTGTTTTGCAAACTTCAGCTATTCAGTGGCTTGTTGAGCTACTGGGCATAGTTACAAATACTGGCATAAATTTCTGGCATATATATATATATATATATATATATATATATATATGTGTGTGTGTGTGTTTGGTGATATTTGCAAAATCCTTCACTGGTATGTGTTAATATGGCAGACGGATTTTAGAAGCCCTCATCACTTGTATTTGATCAGAATATTGCAGAAAACTGGAGAATATTTGAGCAATATTACGATATTTTTATACAAGCAGCTTATTTTGACAAAGATGCACACATCAATGCTTTCATTTTGTTAAACCTAGCTGGGTCAGAAGCCATTGAAAGAGAGCTTTCATTTGTGTATGCACCAGCAGTGTATGAAAGAGAAGGTGAAAACCCCCATATGGTTGTACAGGCTAAATCAGGGGAAGACCCTGAGTGTCTGAAGCACAGATTCAGAGAAATGTGTAACCTCCAGACAAATATTACATTAGAGAGGCATTTGTTTTGCACAAGAGATCAGAAACCAGGGGAGACTTTTGCAGCTTATATTACAGACCTGAGGAACAAAGCTAAAATGTGTCGGTTTGGTGACTTAAAAGATGAGTTGATAAAGGACAGGCTTGTGTATGGTATTAATAGTGCTGCTGTGAGAAAGGTTTTGCTTCATGACAGTGATTTAATGCTAAGCAAAGCTATTGAGATATGTCAAATCCATGAGGTTACAGAAAGGCACACAAGCATGCTTACAAGTGATAAGGGTATGATTTTGGCAGGCTCCAGAGCAAATGTAGACAGCATACAACACATGGCAAACAGAAGCAGGCCTAAGCATATGCCACAACCCCTGCAGGTTCCCTGAAGAAACCATACAGTTTTCCAGCAAGTTCTAACACTAGTTCAGTTAAAGAAGCATGCTCAGTGCAGTATCAGCGTGAATCAGCAAAACCCAAATCTAGCTTTATAGTTAACTGGCACAGTTATACTGCCAATCATGAGTCTAAAAGAGGGAAATGCTTGGCATTTTGTCAGCAATGCTATAAGTGTAAAAAATTGAATCATTTTGAAAAGTTGTACAAATCAAGTAAACCCCACATAGTTATAAAGAAGGGTCACTCAAAAAAGCAAGTTGATCATATTGAGAGCTGCAATTCTGCTTTCTGTGTAAATGGTGTATCAGTAATTGGTGAAAAGATTGATGCAGTAAATTTGTTGGCAAAGAACAAAGTATTTTGTGCTGTTCAGATCAATGGCAAGTCCCCCGAGCTCAAAGTAGACACTGGTTCATAGTATCAGCAGACATATTTGCTAAAGTGATAGCTGGTGAACAACTCAATGTGGCTAGTTGTGCGAAACTTGTTGCTTATGGAAGTGAAGAAATTGAAACCGAAGGTTCAGTAGTGCTTTCATGTTATTTGGTAGCAACTGTTATAGCTTGTTATTCTATGTAGTCCGAAGACTTGTGCAGTCATTACTGGTTCTCAGAGGCAGTTTAAGAATTAATCTGCTTTCTTTTACCAAAGAAGTTCATCATATAAGCTAATATCCTAGTTCTAACTTTTCTGAAGTCATGTTTTCAGAGTATGCTGATGTTTTCGATGACAAGTTGGGCAAACTTCCAGCTTTGTATTCTATGAAGTTAGACCCAGAGGTCAGTCCAGTGGTCAGATCAGAAAACAAATTTTTGATGGCTATGCAGGTAAATTAAAGCTCAGTTGGATAAAATGTTGCAGCAAGGTGTAATTTGTCCAGTCACAGAACCAACTGAATGGGTGTTATCCATGGTAACAGCCTACAAGAAAGGCTCAGACAAAATAAGAATATGTATTGACCCAAGAGATTTGAACGAAACATTAAAGAGACAGCATAATCCAATGTGTGCAATCAAAGAAGTCACAGCCTTAATACCGAATGGCACTGGTTTTTCTGTCTTGGATGCAAAAAGTTAATTTTGGCAGGCGATGCTTGATCACAAATCCTCATTACTGACTACTTTCAGTGTGCAATGGAGCAAATTTTTTCAAGTTATCCTTGTGCCTTAATAGTAGATGATTTATTGGTTGGAGGCAGTGGTGCAGCAGTGTGTGGCAGAAATCTTAAGAGAGTTCTAGAAAGAGCATGTGAAGTGAACTTAAAAACTCAATCCTCTAAAGTGCAAATTCAGACTACCAGAAGGCTACATATGTAGGTCATTTATGTACCAGTACTGGCTTGAGACCAGAACAGTCCAAGCAAGCAGCTATTCTTGAGATGCCAGTACCTAATAATGTTCAAGCTCTACAGCATTTTCTTGGCATGACACTCAAAAAATGTTACATGGTCTTAGTTGGACCAGCACCAGAGAGCATTTGAATACCTTAAGTGGAAAATTGCCACCCGACCTACAGTAAGGTACTATGATGTCAATAAACCAGTAATGTTTTCCTGTGATGCTTCAAACTTTGGTCTTGGTGCAGTTATTCTTCAAGAAGGCAGACCAGTAGGCTATGCATCTAGATCCCTTACCCAAACTGAAATGCAGTATGCTCAGATCGAGAAATAACTTTTGGCAATAGTATTTGCATGTTCAAAGTTTTATCATTATATCTATGGTCAAGCTATTCAGATTGAAACTGATCACCAACTTCTAGTTACAATTTTAAAGACGTCTATGCATTCAGCTCCAGTGAGATTACAAAGAATGATGCTCAGATTGCAAAAGTACAACTTTAAACTTCTTAATCTGGCTGATACCTTATCCAGATCACCCAGAAATATAACGGAACAGCTTGATGCAGAGAATTTTGACTTTGACGTAATGGAAGTGTGTAATTTGTCTACCACAAGACTCGATAAGGTGAGAAATCATACAAAGACTAATCCAGTTTTGCAAAAGCTCAGCCCACTCCATTAATGTTGGATGGCCATCAAAGCAATCTGGTGTACCACCAGACATGCAAACTTATTTTCCTTATAGGGATGAGATGTTGATGGAAGATGGCATTATTTTCAGAGGTCCTAGAATTGCTGTTCCTGCTTCCTTACAACATGAATATATCCAGATTTTGCATCATGGTCACCCAGGTTTTCTGAATCTACCAAAAGAAGGGTGAGATTGATAAAGTACTTTCTTCTTGTTCAGTATGCAATAGTAATAAACAGCATTTGCAAAAAGAGCTACTTCAGCTAAGTCAAGTTCCTGAACTATCTTGGTCAACAGTAATCACTGATATATTTGAGAGGAACAATCAGCATTACTTAGTATTGGTAGACTCTTATTCAAACTGGTTTGAGATCGATTTACTACCTAACCTAATGTTCACTGCTGTTATCACTAAATTTAAACATCATTTCTTAGTCCATGGTAGTCCACACAAAGTTATTTCTGATAATGGTACTCAATTTACTAGTCAGTTGTTTCAGAAATTTGCAAGAGAATGGGACTTTGTATATGCTACTAGTGGTATAGAATATCCACAGTCAAGTGGTCTAGCTGAACGTGCAGTGCGGAGTGCAAAGCAATTAATCGAAAGGTTAAAGTGTGACAATATTGATGTCTTTTTGAATTTACTCCATCTCAGAAACATACCCTATGATGATATACTTGGTTGTCCTGATCAGAGACTTTTGTCCAGGCAAACCAGAACAACAGTGCCTATTTGTTCCAGTTTGTTGAGGCGTAAAGCTAAGAACAACAGCTCCATTGGAGCTCAGTTATTCAGGAAGCATTCTTTCCAGCAGTCCAGCTATGATAACTCGAGCAGATTTCTTTGTCCATTGAAAGACGACGAGACAGTGAGGATATAAATGGCAAAAGGTTTCGACCGGATTGGTCAAGTAACAGGTATATGTACCGAGCTGAGAGCCTACTTCGTAAAATCTGAGGCTGTGGAGTACAGGAGAAATCGCAGACATCTTCCTGTACCAGAATATATATTGCAGCATTGTTCATGTGATACAGACTCTAGATCTCAGAGCAATCCAGACAATTTTCCTCTTACAGAACGTGTCTTAACTTGTACTTCCATTCCTTATGATGTCCGTGATGTACCTAAGGTTGAACATCCAGCAGAGACAGTCCCAGTTGGTAAATCTGATTCTAAATTTTATGTCACATGTTTTGGTTGTATTTCCAGACCTAGTGTGAAATACACAGTGACCTGGACTTGATTGTATATATTCGTATCTAGTTCTGTATAATTGCATGACCGCGAATTATTTGTATTTATTGCATGTCAACTGATATTGTCAAAGAGGGAGTATGTAGAACAGAGCATGTGTGCTGTATCTTTAAGAAGCATTTCAAGGATTGAATGTGCATATAAATAGTGAGCACATGCTAATTTCAGTGCCATTCTAAAAGTGCAGCCAGAGAGTGCGCATGTATGGTTTGTATATATGTTTACCTAACTGATGATGACAGAGTTTATAGCCATTTAGAAGAAAACTCAATCATGACAATAGAACAAAAGAGTAATAAAAGAAAAAGCTTAATAGGACAAAGATCAAGACATGTGTTAAGGTAGATGGAGAAGAATAAAAAGGGGAAGAATTAGAGATATGGAGGGCAGACTACAAAAAAAAAAGAACATACATTATCACATTCATAAATAAAAAGAGTGCTACAAAAAAATAAGACCTACCCTGATTACACAGTGGATCATATCAGTGTGGCAAACCACTTTGCAGTTAAATGTTGATAAAGGATAAATTATTCTAGAGATAAAAATTCAAAGGGGAATATTCTAGGGTGACTCTGTCACTGCTGCTCTTTTGTCTTGTCCTTAAACCATTAAGCTATTCAACAAATTAAGTCATGGCTTGGTCATGTTTTCTCTTTCAAATAGAAATAAAACAATAAAGTGTAAAGCTTCTTGTGAATTTTTTAAAACTAGTTCATCAGCTGAGGAACTGAAAGCACAGCTGCAAAGGCTGCAAAAAAGTAAACTTTTTCAGATAGTATAAATGTCTCATTTAAATGGATAAATGTGTGCAAAGGAAATACAAAAGAACTTGAGCAAGCGGGAGTGTATAAATATTTGGGAATTGATGAATGATCAACAATAAAAGATCAGCAAAATTGAATAAAAGTAAGGAATATTTTAGAAGTTGTACTCACTAAGATCCATATACGGAGAGCCAGTTACCTGTCACAGGTACTACTGTTTGTGTCGGATAGCAAATAATCTTGTATTAGTATTAAACACTTCTCAGATAGCTTGAGATACTCTTAATTCAAAGTAAAAAGGATACATTTCTAAAGGTTTCATTCTACAACTTATAATGCTTATTTGTTATTTTTGCTGCACTGAGTATATTTCAATTACTTATGGAGATTCTGATATAAATTAACAACTCTCTCTGAGGCAGGAACCATGAGATTTCTTATATTTCATTTTGTCAAAACTTCAAGAATTGTGCAGGTTTCAGCAAATGGCTGGCTGCCAGTTTGTGATTAAACTGAGTCTTGCATTATCAAACATGCGATCGTCTGTTACATATACCGGGGTCAGGTAACTCTGTAAATGTGCCTTGAAGATTACTGTAGTGTTGGTTGAGTGTAAAGTAGACAAAGTTTAAACATGTCAGGTGTTACTCAGTGTTGAACTCTCTGATTGCTGTTCTCTGTTGCTAATCACTGCCAGTGTGATTTTTGCTTGTGTGATAGCAGTGATTCCATTTCTGCAGGTTTTTCTCTTTTCTCCACAGTTGTGAGACTGTGGTATTGGCATATATAATTAAGGATCACGTAGGGGGGTGTGCATCTTAAAAAAATAATTTTGTGATTTTTGTCAAATTGAAGCTTTGACCAGAGTGTTTCATCATTTTTTTTTATTTTTTAATTACCTGTTATCACTTAAGACATAGACAAACATGCATTTAAAAAAACTAAACAAACCATATTAACATGTTAATGGTTACAAGCATTATACATCACATGTTTTTGTATAACTATTGTCAATCCAGCATCACATAAATTGCTCAAATCCTGCATTCCATTAAATCTGATTTCTCCATCAGATCATTATTCTGCATGTATTGTTCACACAATTTCCAGTTTTTTTCTATGCAATGTGATATTACCCTTTTGTAAAGATTCCACATCAGGTTCCCTTAGCTCTGTTACATTATTCCGTACTTCAAATACAGTTGCTTTAGACTTTCCATTTTCTAGTAATTTATTTTTTGGCAGTCATCAATATTAAACTTAGCAGGGCCTTACTGTGTTTAGGCAATTCAGATCTTGCATCTCAGTTTAAAAAAATTCCTTAGTTACACCCATTTGCTCACCCATTGCTTCTGACAGAGTAATCTGTAGGGAATTTTTGAAGTCTGCAAACTCATTACCATTCCAAAACATATGTTCCTAGTTACCTCTTTCTTCCTCATCACACCTCCAACATTTGCCATCTACCTAGGGAAGAATTCTCTGGAATCTGCTTGGAGTATAAAAATACCTATGTAAACACTTACAAGCAAACATCCTAAATATTCTAGACTTTGTTGCATACTTGGGAAACATAGTATGTTCTCCCATTGTTTCCTTGTGAATTGCTTACCCAGTCTCTTCTAACCTCCCTTGATTGATTCCTGTAGATATCATGCAGTATTTTGTATGCTGTACTAATTATACCTTTTTAATAGTAGCTTCTTTCATAGAGTCAACTAAAAACTCTACCAGAGCAGATCTTTCACTTAGGATTCCCCTGTCCCTTTCTGTTTGCTTGTACTCTGATATCAGTCCCTGATAGTGAAGGCAGTCTCTATCTTACAGTCCAAATGTCGTCTTGGCCTCTTCCCATTCTATTACTTTTCCCTTTCTAGTTATTTGGTCCCAATACCCTGGTTCCTTTGCAAGTTTTATCCAATAGATTTCAGCCCCCTCTTGCCTATTTTCTGTACCTCTATTTGCAGTTATCCTTATTGGCAAAAATCTCCTTTCTCCATTCTTGTGTTGGCTTAGTTCTTAGAATACTTTCTGCTACTTAATGAATATAATATTCATTAAGTTGTTATTGTTATTCTTCCTAAGGATCTGCATCCAAACTCCTACTCTCTCCTTATTTATTGAACTTCTCCTCCTGTTTGATCATCATCATCCTTTTCCAATTTGAATTATAACTTTCTGTTTGTGTTATGTATATGAGCCTTAATTGTGTAACTCTAAAATATCCCTTCACATCAGATAATCCTAAACCAACTTGTTCTTTTAGAATGATCTGCTTATCTCACTTGACTCTTGTGCTCTTCCCCTCTCAGATAAATTACTTCAACTCTTTATTAATTATTGTCCGCAACTTCTCCTCTGGTTGACAAAAATATTTTCACTGCCTTTATCTTATCCATGTCAATAAAAAGAGCTTCATGTTTCTCAGTTTTTGTATCATCTTTTATTAATCTTTTTCCACGTATCCTTAGCTGCCATAACAGAATCTTTTTTAATCTATACTTGTAAATGCTTCATTTTATTGTGTCCTGATAAATATGAGTATTCCTGGATCAATTTATTTGTGGATAGACAGTGTACAAATATAACCTTTACTTTAATTTCATTAATTTTATAATCCCAAAAAGACTTGAAACTGAAAATGTTCCACAACACTGAGATATCCTTTTTTGGTTTAATCAGGAATAAAATATAGTCTGCAAATAAAGCCAACATTTCTTGATTATCATACCAATTATAACCTTGAATTTCTGAATCCCTTATTTTCTTTGCCAGTGGCTCTAAATATAAAGTAAATAAATGGAAAATATATTCCTGGATGCCTTCCTGCAGATTGAATCTACATCACTGCTTATCTCATCTCCTATCTTAACTGTTAATTTTTGAGCCTCATCTACCTCTAACCTTGGCATACTTACATATTCCACAAAAACTTCCATCTGTGCTCTTTCTTGATCTCCACTTTTTCCTGCTTTATACAAATGTTCATACAATTTCCCAAATATCCCTAATACCTCTACAGAATCTGTATTTTTCTTGTGATAGGCTCCCTACATCTGGCAGTAACTGTTTCTCCTTTCTGTTGCCTACATTGTTATGCTAAATGTTTTTGTTCTCTGGAGTTATTATCAAAAAACAGTTGCTTTACAGCAAATTTTCTAAGCTCATGCATATTGTCCAAATACTCCCTTATTTTCTGTTTAACACTATGAAGTTGTGCCTCCTCTTGTTTTTTGAAATTCCCCTTGCTTTGTAATACTTTAAGCTTTGTTAGCCCCTCTACATAATTCCAGGTAGTCCTTAACCATATCCATTTTTCTATTATTTCTACCCTATTTTTAAACTCTTCTTTCATTTTATCCCACTCACTTGCCATAAATTCTGAAAAAATTGTACCTTCCCTAATAACCCTTGAATACCTTAAATTCTTCTTTTTAACTGGTAGGTAAAGTGCTAGTGTCACATTTTTACTTCACTGGCCTACATTTTTATTTTAGTTGTTATTAGTTCATGCCCTGAAATAGTTATTGGATGTGTGTTGAAGCTTTGAATTAAATGCATATGTTCCTCTGAAATATAATTGCTGACTAGTCTAGCCCAGTTATCGTACCTTGGAGAATAATATGTAAAGTCTCTCAGGCTTCATACTACTGAATTCACATCTTCCATAACAAATATTTCAAAGTTTCTTCAGAAATCTACCCTCTTTTGTTATATTTCCCTTATAGGTCCCCCAGATACATCCTCACTGTTGCAAATCAAATTCCACTCCCCACCTATAACTAATATTCCCTGCTGAAAGCTGATTATTTTTCCCCAAAATTTCTTAAGTTCCATAATAGTAGTTTTAGGTGGAATATAAATACATACCAGCATAATCATCCTTCCTTGCCAGTAGCCCCTTGCTACCACAAATCTACCATTATTATCTTTTTTCTCTTCTATAACTGTTGGAGCTCCTCTAGCAGTCAGCAAAAATATTCCTCTTTTCCTTTTTCCCTGATGCTCTACTGAATATCCCTCCTGAAGTTCTTTCTTTATCAAAATTCACATGCTTACTTCTTTTCAAATGTGTTTCCTGTAATGCTCCTATTTGTACTCTGCATTTCTTAATATAATTCAGTAGTCTTTTCTTTTTGTCTATACCTGTGAAGCCATTCATGTTCTAAAATAATATAGATAACGTAGCCATTATGATAAGTTATTATTCACACCTATTACATCTGACAGCTTTTTAAAATGTCCGTTTCCAGCTTTTGTGTGACATACACCCATTAATGTTTAGCAGGTTGATCTTTTATACACTTGTTTCTTGTCATCTCCATTTGAACCTATGTGACATTTTACAAGAGTTTTTATTTTAATGAAAACCCTCCAAGCATACACACACACACACACACACACACACACACACACACACACACACACACACACACACACACACACACACACACACACATAAAACATCATCTTAACATATAAACTTAAAACAGGCACACAAAACTATGCACTTCTTCAAACAATGAAGTATAAACCTGATAGGAAAAATTGTACCAAATCAGCAGGTGTTCCCACAGGCATTATCTAACCTATAATTAAGGTTATTCATGCTAAGATGCATGTTACAGCCTGTGCCCCTACTTATCGTAAATGCTGTTTGATCTTGTCTTATCTTTATTCCCCTCCCATATGTTAAAAACAGCGTATATGCTTTCAGAAAGCACAAACTTTTAGCCTTAAAAAAGTGCTGTGGCTTTTATTGCCTACCCATGTAGTCAGTTTGTCTCTGTGGCAACATAAAAACAAAATGTGCAGCTGCCATCAGCTGCAGACTTCTCAACTCATACTGAACATTTATTTGCTAAAGGAAATTTTTTCATTACAGTCAGTGTTCTCTTATTTACTTGATAACACACAAAAAAAATGTTTTAGATTAAGCCAAGTGCCTTGATCCAGATATTCACCTATACAGAAGTAAAATAAAACATATAAACTTGACAGATATTGTAATCTGTGCAATTTTACATATCATCCCCCACCTCAACAACCCAAGATTACAGCCTATTAACTTAAAAATGATTTTTTTCTAGCAGCTCTTCTCTTTTTGCATTGTAATGCTTACATTTCTTAAAACTAAAAAAAGACAAAAAGGGACTTGTTTGCTTTAGTATTTTTGTCACTTACAATAACTAAAAATAGTTTGCTATATAACAAAATGTTTTATACAAATGCTGTTAAGAACAAAAATGTTTTACTTACAATTACTTTTTCCTTTTCTTTTACTGTCATCCTGTGATGTTTGCTACTATCCTGGATCAGTAACTAAGGAGCTTTAATCCTCATTACTGACTCCAGTATGAGACTGTCACTTAAACAGGAGTAATATTTCACAATTTTCCCCTAAGAGCTCAACAGGAACATGCTCTATAACCTGGGACTGGACAGTATACTTTTGTCCACCCCTAATGTAACTCCTAATTATGCACTTCAGGGCAGTGTGTCCCAGTTTAAGACGTCTGATACACTCACACTTAAACTAAATTTCACACCTCCAAACGCTTCTGGAAAGCCTTGCACAGATTTACAGCTGTGTCCCTTCCCCAAAATAATAAGGTAACATGCTGCCACCAATCAGTGTGTCTTCATGCCCTTTTAAAGGGGTGTCCAGTTATGAAACTTAAATATTAAATGAAATAGTAGCAAATGACCAAAGCAGCCAGGCTTTTGGAGTGGCCTGGGAAGTATCAAGGCAAGTATGAACACACTTTGATCACTAACAAAAACACCGATTGACCAGCCACAATGTAACAAGTTAATAAAATATTTAGTAATGATCAAAATGATTAAAAATATAAAACAGTAATTCCCAGTAAACAAATGTATCTCAATCACCAGGAAAATGAAATCAATACTGAAGGATAGAAATCTACCATTCAGAAAAACTCTAACTGGTTAGTTATAATTTTCCTCTCTGACTAAAGAACACTGTCCCTGATCTAAACTAAACTAATACAACAAAGCAAAGGCAGGCTTACAGTTCTCGGTGAGTCCTTTTGGGTTTCCAATGCACAGTACATCTGTGAACTGCTCACAACTGGCTATAATGGTAACGGACAACTGACGACTATAACTGATAACTGTAACTGACAACTGACTTCAGCAGGCTCTTTTATAGACTAGCCTAACTGTCATAACTGTTCTATTTCTAATTTTCACTTCATATTTTGAAAATCAACCAACTGTTTTTTTTAAAGCTCCTTCTTGTCTTTCGGCTTCTGACAGTAACACATAGCAACTGTCAACATTCTGATGACATTATTTGCAGATCAGCTGAATGTGAGAAAGTTTGCCTTTAGAATCTTCATAAATGTGCATAGTTAGAAATGTAAAAGGACACTGTTCAAGTCTTTAAAACATTCTGTTCAAACAGATTATAAATCAACATGTAAGAACTTATTTACAGTATCATAGCTAGTCATGCTGGCATAATAATACACAAGTTAATCTAAAATTATATACAAAACTTCAGCCAGAAATGCAAGCACAAATGACAGTCTAATTTCTTCACACCTTCCAAACATTAATGACATGAAGTGGGGTATAAGCTTTTCATTCCCTCCACAAGTTTAACAAAGTAAAGTTTTTCCACTTTTTATTGTAAAGCCATATTTCACAAATGTGATTAATGTTTTATATTCTAACATTTATTTGCTAATGTCAGTTGCTGGTTTTCTTCTTGTCCCTCTCCATCTCCCAAGCCTGGACTGCGGTTCAAGTTCAAGATTCTCCCGATTATTTTAGTCAACTCCTGTGCTTTTTTCTGTCTCTCAAGCATTTTCTTTTGGAACATTGCAAAAGATTTCACTGGCAAAGTCCCTGTATGAGCATTATTATCAGAAGAATGAGAAGCATTGTCTGTTTCTGTTTGATGGTGCACTTTTTGTTGGGCAAACTTTTGTATTCCCTCCTTAGTCTGTCCTGCATCAAAAAAAATACTTTAATCATCAGGGTACACATATTCTGAAGACAGCTGCATGCAGCAGCTAGAAGCATGCCCTTATTGTTGGGATACATTTGCTTTACTTTTGCTTGGTGTACACTGAATAATCACTTTCCACAAGCACTCTACTGTCTCCAATTTTTAATACTTTGCCCTTCTGTTGGTATGATTGCATCTTTACTAATTCAGGTTTGGCTGCTTTCTCATGGCCAGGTTTGAAACATGCACACCACATGCCCTTTTAATTAACATAATGTGCTGTGGAATACCAGTCCAGTTGCTTATTTGTGTTTTCATAAAATTAATGCAGTATGTTCCTTTCACTGGTACAGCAGAAAATATTTTTTTCCTGTGTGTTCTGTCCTCTAACGCTACCATTTTTTGCATCAGCTCTTCTTGAATAGTCTCATACTTAACCAGCATTTTCTTCATTTCGACCTCTGCAGTTTTATCAGTTCATTTGAATAGCTGTTTAAAGCTTCTTCCATTTTTTCCAGCCTTTTGTTGTTTGAGTTAATATATTCCCTCAATGTTTTGTTTATTTTAATCATGTCTGAGCATGTTTGATTACATTTTTTCCTCTAGATTACTGGAAGCCATGTGTTACACTAGAGGTGGAACTTGAACTGCTTTTTGTTGAACAGCTGCAGAATTCTTCCCAATCAGTGTTTTGTTGTCACATTTTCTAGTTGATTTTATTTCAGACTGTCTAAGTTTCTTCTTTGTTCTTATCTCTTATTTTCTTTTTTCACACTGGGAGAGCTGAAATTAAGCTTTTGGTCAGTGTGCAGCCATCTTAGAAGTTCTTAGAGAGCTTCATCTTGTCAAAACTTCAGGGAATTTGTACTTGATGAAGTATAGGGAAAGCAGTGTTAAGTATCTGTTCCTCTACTTAAAGCATATACAGTCTTAGAGTTGGTAAGTTAGATATCAAGGGTTTAAGGCACATTGGCCATTGTGCAACTTAGGCTTCCTCCTAGTAAGGAAAGGACATCAGGATCAATTAGAGATTATAGAGTTATCCCTAGTGAAATGGTCCCCTCTAGCATAAACCAATGGTGGCCGCAATCATCTGCTTGCAACAGTCAAGGAAGTCGCTAAGGTAAATAACCACTAGGTTTGAAGATCTGAAAGTTGATGAGCGAAAGCACAAGAGCTCAAGGAAATACTCATGGCTCTATCACCAGAAGAAATTGGTGGAGCAGAAGATCTGCAGGCCCTAAAATGGCATGTGCAAGCACAGAACAGATCTGTGGCTGAGCCTGCTGTGGAAATAAGGTACATAAAGAAAGATAGTGGTGGAATTAAGAAGTCCAGGACATTATCAAAAGAAATAAGAAGTGTATGAGGAAGTGGGAGATAGAAAAGATTCACCAGGCTAAGAAGGAATACCGGTTGGCTGACAAAGAAGCTAAGTGAGCAGTCGCAATGGCAGAGAACAAAGAATCAGAGAACCTCTGCCAACTTTTGGAAAGTGACTCAGCAGATGGCACAAAGAAGCTATATCAGTTTGCAAGGCAATGACAGAACCCAAAGATTGTTGGCATATGCCTTTTATAAGGGATATCAGCAGCAGTCTGCATTTCATTCCAGAGGACATCAAGGGCAAACAGAAATACTTCAAGAAGCTTTTGAATGAAGAAAATCCCACAGAAGCTGTACTGCCCCAAATACAGCCTACAGTGAAAGAAGAGAAGGAGTCCACTGTAGAAGAAATGTAAAGTGCAATAATGAAAATCAAGTGAAGGAAAGTGTCATGCTGAGGTGAATTCACAACAGTTAAGATTCACAGTGGACTGTATAACGTTTTCTTAGTTGGATTAGATGTGGCTCTTCGGAGTACTCATTGCTTTATTAACAGAGAGGGAGAGAGGCATTATCCCAAATGACTGGAGATTGATCATGTAAACCAGCACTAGGATGTTTAAAGTGGACATTCAGAAATGCAGGCAGTACAAAGGTATCAAACTCATGTCATGGTGTATGAAAGTGCTGGATAGGGTAACCAATAAAGGAATGCTCAAAGTAGTAGAAGTAAGACTAGAAAGGAGCAACATGAATTCAGACCAGGATATGATACAACCAATACAGTATTTGCAGTAAGACAGAAAGTAGAGAAGAATCTGGAGATGAGGTAAGAGTCAAGGTGGCCATTTAAAGACATGGAGAAAGGATAAAACAAGGTTCCAATGAATCTGTTTCAGGCAGTTCTACAATGGTTTGAAGTCCTGCATACTATGGTAGAATTGGCATAGGTTATGTACAAGTACTCGGGTATGAACAGTGTTTGGGCTCACAGAGATGTTCCTAATGGGACTGGGTGTGCATTGGAATTAATCTCTATGCCCATTCATGTTTATACTGGTAATGGACTTTGCCAGCACACAGGTCAGAGGATACAGATCAGCAAAGCTGTTGTATGTCGATGAGGTGGCACTACAAACAGACTCTGAGCAGGAACTTCCCATCAAATGATAGTGGATTAGAATGCAAAACTGACGGCACATGGGATGAAATTGTTTACAGCCAAGTCAGTGATCATGGCAGCAAATGGGAGAAGTCAGAAGAAGCTGAAAACTGTGACAGAGCAGAAACCGTGGAACAGGTTAACAACTATGGGTTTCTGTGAGTTGTGGTTGAGGAGAAGGGACATCTGAATGAGGAAGTTAAAACTAAAATCTGAGGTGCAGCAGGTGACTGGCACAAAATACTAGGGAGTAGTGTGAGTGGCTTGTCTGACAGTGCATCATGGGGGAGTAGTTTTCTTTAGCCCCAATTGTCCTCTGATTTAGTTTGTCCCTTGCAAAGTCTAATGTTACAAGATGGAGCATTGTAGGGAAAACTATAAGCAATAAACATGTGGAGCCAGGAGAGGCTTTAATGGTAATTTCTGAAAAAACAAATGGTGGCTAAATGCTTGAAATGTTGCACACTTTCTATAGTACATAAACAGGAAAGTTTTGCTGCATTACAGCATGCATTTAATGAATTACAAAAATATCTGGGTCTATATTATATGTTCGAAGTTTCAAAACTTCGAACCTCATATAATCAAACTCATATGAGCGAAGTTTTAAAACTAAATGTAATAAAAAAAAAAAAAACTTACCTGAATGCTGTGAGCAGGGGGGGGGGCAAGCCCCCCTGCACACTCCCCCACTACTTAAATATACTAACTCCGAAATCGCACTTCAGTGAAGTAAAGGGAAATATTCCCTACAGTGATCTCACTTCACTGAAGTGCGATCTCAGAGTTAGTATATTTAAGTAGTGGGGGGTGTGGGGGGCTGGACCCCCTGTTCACAGCATTCAGGTAGGTTTCTTTTCTTTCTTTTTTTTTTTATTACATGTTCGAAGTTTTAAAACTTCGCTCATATAAGTTTGATTATATGAGGTTCGAAGTTTTGAAACTTCGAACATATAATAGACCCAAATATCTTCGGTGAAAACTGCTATAACTGGGCATCAACAAAACCAGATAAAACAGCCAAAGCAAAATGTTTTTACCTTACACAATTAAAAAAAAGATGAACCTGAAAACCATCAGGGCCATAGTTATGTGTGACTGTCTGAAATTCCTGAGTCACTGGGATAAATGGAATTTTCTGCCCATTTCTTAATACATCTTTTGCCAACTTTGAATGCTCCCATAGATATAGACTGAGACACTGACTGAATGCCTAGGATAGGAAGGAATAAAGAGGGTACTTGGCAGTCCAAATGAGTAACTGTTATGTTGCAGTCTTATTCTGACAGAGAGTGGATGCTCAGTAAGACTTAACTGTTTGGGTGGAAGGCCTTTCAGGACTATTCTCATGCTTTATATTTAAAGTGGGCTGCTTGCACTGAAGTGCGCCAAGAGTTGAAGTGCCAGGCCATTGTTGCATGGATCTCCTATCAGGCTGAATTGGTAACTGTTGTCAAGAGGCCAGAAAAGATTCCCAACGGCTGAAGCCACTCAAAACGTTTCAGCAGTGGCTCCTAGAGAGGAAAAAGAGCAAGTGGAGAGCTTTGTCAGGACACCAGATCCCCTCTCCCCAGCAAGAGATGGATGAGATGGTGAATAGAAAGAGGGGAAGGGATCTCAAAGATGAGCTGATTTTGAGGTTAAGAGGAGTATGGAGGAGGTTAATCATGAGTGGGAGGAGTCTTCTGGTACTCATCAGTGTCAACAGTTTCTGAGTTGTGTGCAGTGGCATCAGCAGAAAAAAAAAGTTCACTGGTGAAAGCCTTGCCTATCCAGTCACAAGAAAAAGGAAAGGAAAATGAGGTGATGTCAACTCCATGAAGACAATAGCACAGGAATAGAGAGCAGCACACACTGAAGAGCTAGGCAGATACTTTAAGCTCTGACTGTGCCAAGGATGGGGTTTTCCAGATAGAGAATGGGGGAAGACACTTGAAGATTCTCAAGATGATGGAAGAAGGCAGATAAGCCTTTTTAGCACACCACACAGTTGAAAAAGTTTGGCAACCATGTTGGGTGGCATAATAAACCAGGTAAAGTAAACCACATCCACGTAGTTTGATGTGTTCCTTTTGGCAAAACAGAGGAATTTGGATTGAATTTGGTCTTAAAAAATACAGCTGGTATATTTGTTCAGATGGAGGCAGCTAAGATTCACAGTGGACTGTATTTTGTTTTCTTAGTTGTATCTATGTACTAAATTGTGTTCCTGTGACTGCTGTGCAGTAAAGGCACAGTTGATCAACAGTGATATATAGATGGCTTTTCAATGAGCAGTGTTAGTAATTTGGGCACGGGGAATCTCCATATCTTCTCTGTCTTAGTGTATGGTTTATTTGAGCTCTGTGGTTTTCTCCTGTACCCTAATGATATGCTGTACATGGGCTGGCATTGCTCCAATTTACCTGT
The DNA here is from genome assembly GCF_019279795.1 of Protopterus annectens. Lineage (NCBI taxonomy): Eukaryota > Metazoa > Chordata > Ceratodontiformes > Protopteridae > Protopterus > Protopterus annectens. The sequence continues at coordinate 627,513,075 of NC_056751.1, read as the reverse complement.
AGGTGAGTGTGCATTATACATGTATATGTGCATCTTGTGATAGACCTGGCTTGTCAGGGCAATATTAGTGCACTTTGTGTCTGTGTGTGTGTGTGTGTGTGTGTGTGTTTGCAAGTGGGTACTGGTATGATTGAAGTGTGTATGTATATATGTGTGTCTTTATGTGATTGTGTTAGTTTCTGCCGTTAGTTATTTGGTGCCCTTTTTCTTTCTAGGGATAGTTGTTTTGGTTCTGGTTTTCTGTGAACTTTTCTGTTAAATTTTTTAAGCTTAGCTAGTGGGTAGTTTAATTGGAATGGATATTTTGGTGTTTTGGACTTTTGGCCTGTTTTGGTCTTTGGCTGTCCCTTTGGTGTTGTTTGCCTTGGCTTTTCTCCATGTTGGAGAAACCTTTAGGCTTTAAGAGGTGCTACTCATATAGTTGGAAGATGCCTGTCTCCGACTCACACGAGGAGTGCTGTTACTGTCTCGGCACTGACCATCTGGAGGTTGAATGCGGCATTTGTGCTGCATTCAACCCCAGAGCCTTGGGCAACCGTCAAAACAAGCTTTTATTGAAAGGCTTGGTCAAGGAAACCTCAACCAAATCAGGCTCCTCCAGACATAAAAGAAAGGCTCCCTCCTCCTCTGCTTCTTTGGGGGATGTTCCTTCCAGGTTACCCAGGCTGTTGGATCCCAGGTCCCTGGATCCGACTCCAGGATCTGCTTTGTCGGATCCGAGGGATTCCAGAGAGTCGACTCCAAGATCCAAGGCCTCAGGTTCCAGGTTTTCAGATTCGAGGGTTTTGCCCTTGTCTCCCAGATCCAAGGCTTCTAGTTCAAAGCCTTCAGATCCGAACAAGACTATGCTTACTACAGATCTGACCCTCTCAGATCCAAGGGATTCATGACCTACTTTCTTGGATCCTCTAGTTCCCTCGGGCCCGATTCGGCTGGATCTGAGACCTGTACACGATCCCATTATTGTGGAGGATTTTCTTGTGGTACCTCTGGGAGAGGATCAGTTGTTTACTCCTCCACACAGGGGCCATTCTCTAGACCATAGAAGGAGATCCTCAGGATCTCGGCAATGTTCTACAGTGAGGTCTTCCATTTCCTCCCGGTTGTCCAGGAGCATCCTACCTGTAGACATGGACAGGATGATGCGGTCCTTCCTTAAGGCTCAAATTGAGTTGAGGCTTTTGGCTTCCCTGGCCCACAGGCTCAGGGAACCATCTCCCCCTCCCTACTTACCTTCTCCACATCCAACCTTACACAGATCGGACTCTCAGGGGCCAGTGCACTGTGTGGAGGTGATGGAGGTCTCTGGGACCTCTTTTGTCCCTACCCCATCAGGATCTATGGCTGGTTTTGCCTCCATTCCCCAGGACAGTCGGGGCCACTGGGAGTCCATGGGGTGGGTTCGAGCCTGGGTCTTTTGGACCGTTCTCTGCTCCTTGGTGCTTCGGTGCTAGACAGCTCCGGGCCTGCTCAGTCTGGAGGGTTAGGTTTCTGGTGGGGTCAGCTCCCTCTTCTGTTGTGGTGTTATCAACAGGGGAGGGGGATGAGGCCTCATCCAATCCCTCCTCATTCCAGGCAGTGGAGAGATCCCTGTCTGTGGTCAGAGTAGCCTTCCCCACTCACTGTACTCCTTCCCAGCCCCAGAGTTTGAGCAGACCCACTCATCTTTCTCCTGGTCAGCCCATCCGGTCTAGCCTCCAGGAGGGACCTTCCCCCATAGGGGCTCCTTCCTCTTCTAAGTCTTCCACCCAGCCCCCTGTGGAGGAAGTCCCTTGGAAGAGGATATGTAAGAGGAGATATCTGGACTCCCCTTGGAGTCCCTCATGGAGGACATGGATGCCGATAAGGGGAGTGGTCCCCAAGGTCGCCGCCCGATGATGTCTCCTTTGGAGATATACTGGGGATCCTTAAATCTAATGGAGGTTAGTCTACCCTGCCCCCATCCTCTGAGGAAACCATGTTTCTGGAGGCTTTTGATATGGGCCCTTCTTTAATCAGTCATGTCACCAGCAGGGCCTGGAAGGAACCCGATACCATGGAGACAGTGCCCAAAAGAGCCGATACATTTTTAAGCCTTCCTTCAGATAAAGCCTTTTGGTCCAAGGTGGTTTCTGTTGATGTTATTGTGGTGGCTGCCTCCACCAAGAAAGAGCTGGTGGAGCAGTTTGTCTGTCCACCCTCCTAATTGTGAATTGAGAGCACTGGACAGATTTGGAAAGCAGGTGTTTGCATCAGCGTGTTTCAGCCTGCAAACATTGAACTACTTGACTCATTTCATCCGTCTTCAGAGGGACTTGATTAAGAAACTTTCAACTTCCCTTGCAGAGTCCATGCCTGCGGAGGACTTTAAGTCCGTTTCTCCCAAGCTGGCCACTCTGACATCTATAGCCAACTCGTCCATGAGGTTAATCTCCAGTGTCACAGAGGGCTCCTCATGGGCAGCAGGTACAGGCATTGCCATCAGGCGGCATGCCTGGCTGGGTTTATGCAAGTTTGTAGAGGCCTTCAAAGCTTCTTTCACCAATGCCCCTTTTGATAGTTCCACCCTTTTTGGACCTGTGTTAAGGTGACTTTAACCCGCAGTGAACAAGAGGGGAAGACGTTGTCGGCTGTCGGGATCAAATTTTCTACTCCCCAAAGGTCCTTTACCAAGATGCAAAAGAGAACTAGGAAGATGTGGTTCTGCAAGTCACAGTCTTCCTTTCAGGAAGTAAAAGAGGATTCCTATTTCAGGGGATGGGGGAGAGGTTTCAATGGTAGATGCCACCCTTAGAGGCAGAGAAGGCCCCCAAAACTAGGGCTGTAGGAAACCAATCTCTGAGAAACCCTTTCAACGCCCCTGAGGCATTGCCTGACTGTCCCGCCCTGGAGGCAGTTGGGGGGTTGCTTGGCATTGCACTCCTTAGCCTGGACAAATATCACAAATGATCAGTGGGTGCTAAGAATTATATCCAGGGCTATTACATTCCCTTTTCAGAAACCCCACCAAAGAACAGAACTCTCCCAGATGTGCCACCCAGTCAGAGAGAGTTAGCCTGTCTAGAGGTCTTCAATCTCCTTCAAAAAAGAGCCATCCAGAGAGTCCCCACAGGACAGAGAGGATCCAGAACTTACTTCCGCTTCTTTTTAGTACCCAAGAAAATGGGGGACCTACTTCCCATTCTGGACCTCAACCTATTAAACCTGTTTGTCAAGAAGTTGAAGTTTCGGATGGTCACTGTGCAGTCCATTGTGCCTCTTTTGCACGGAAATGACTGGATGTGCTCTGTGGATCTCCAGAACGCGTACTAACTTATCAAAATAGACAGACGGTCCAGGAGATTCCTCCGCTTTTGCTTAGGAGCGGATCACTTCCAGTTCAGAGCCCTGCCCTTTGGACTCACCACAACCCCCTGGTTGCTCACTAAATGCATGGCAGTGGTGGCAGCTCATCTCAGGCTGCAGGTATTCCAGCTGTTTCCCTACCTAGATGAGTGGCTGTTTACAGCCCCCACAAAGCATCAACTGTTGGAGAACATACATTTCCTTCTCCATTTCTTCGACCAACTGAGGATAATGGTGAACCTGGCCAAATCTTCCCTGACTCCTTCTCAACAGCTAGAATTTGTAGGCACGCAATTGGAGACTACCTCAGAGATTGCAGCTCTTCCTCTCCAGTGGATACGTCTTATTTGATCTCATGTTCGGGACCTGTTGGAGTGAACTTGTCCTCCAGTATTTCTCATTCTCAGGGCGCTGGGGTTCATGGCAGCTGCCATTTATCTGGTGCCGCTGGCCAGATATTACATGAGGGTGCTGCTGTGGACCCTAGTGGTCCAGTGATCCATCTTTCTCACCCTTTGTCAGTTCCCATTCATCTCACTCCAATTTGTCGGAAGCACCGTTCTTGGTGGATGGATTTCCCAGACCTACTAGAGGGCAGGCCCTTCTCCCTTCAAAGTCCTATGATCACGGTGACCATGGACGCTTCCCTCCTAGGGTGGGGGGGGGGGCATTTTCAGGAAAAAACTGTCCAAGGCATGTGGTCCCATGCAGAGACCAAACTGCATATAAACATTGTGGAGATGAGAGCAGTCCTTCTGTTGTTGCAAGCCTTCCAGGACTACCTTCATCTTGAAATGATAGCAGTTCCTTCAGACAACATGGCTGTCATATGGTACATAAACAGGCAAGGGGGCACACGTTCTTATCTGCTGTGTTGTGAGGTCATGAGAGTTTGGGAATGGGTGATGTCCACGGGGGATTTTCTTCTTGCAGCACACATTCCTGGAGAGCCCAGCATGCTGGCGGACAAGCTGAGCAGGGCTATTCTGACCCCTCATGAGTGGTCCCTGAATCTGTTAGTAGCGAAGCAGATCTTTCATCAGTGGGGCCAACCAAGTTGCGATCTGTTTGCATCCCCTCTGAATCACAAATGCAGCAGTTACTTTGCCTTGATCCCCCCAGAGAGAGAGTTCCCCCAGGGATACATTGACTCACGATTGTCCTCCGGGTCTCCTTTACATGTTTCCACTGTTGCCCTTATTCCCAGAGTTCTTCAGAAAGCCAGATGCCTTAGGACACAGTTTATCCTCATTGCCCCCATCTGGCCTCAGCAGGTGTGGTTTCCTCTCATACAGTCTCATCTGAACACCCACCTTGGGTACTCAGTCTGATTTCAGATCTAATCTCCCATCCATCGCTGCGACCGCTTCCAAATCTGCAGACCCTCTGACTGTGGTTTGTCCACTTCCAGTGATTTTGGCTAAGTCCAGGCTAGCATCACCTTTGAGGGACTTTATTCTTGTTGCCCTGAAGTCTTCCACGAAGAGAGTTTACAGAAGTAAGTGAAGAGATTTTCCATCTGGGTGAGAGATAGGAATCTCAATCCATTTTTGGCTCCTATTCCTGATATTCTCTTTTTAAGGAGGGTGCTAGTTTCTCCATGATCAAAGTTCATTTGGCAGCACTTTCCAATTTTCAACTCAATAGCAATCCTACCTTTTCTTCTTGGCTCTGCAAAGCTTTTTTGAAAGGTGTGTTTTTATTATGCCCCCCAGTCAAGGACCTTTCTCCTCCATGAGATCTTTCTTTGGTGATGCAATCTTTAATTAACCCCCCTTTGATCCTGCTACATCCTGCGATCTGAAATTTCTTTCTTGGAAAACTGCCTTTTTCGTGACTATTACCTCAGCTATGAGAGTATGAGAGCTGCAGGCTCTTAGTATTAAGCCTCCTTACTTAATATTTCATAAAGATAGAGTGGCTTTGAAACCCATTCCCTCTTTTATGCCAGTGGTGGTCACTGAGGTGAATCTCAGTCAATCAGTCCAACTTCCGGTGTTCTTCCCTAACTATACTAATAAAGGAGAGCACATTTATATACATTAGATGTTCATCATCGGGGCCTTTTCTGTTTACATAGAACTAAATCCTTTCGGCTTTCAGATCAATTATTTGTGGCCTTTTCACCTAACAGGAAGGGCCAAGCAGTGTCAAAAATTAAGGTTTCCCATTGGATTTCTCAGTGCATTTCCTTCATTTACTCCTCATGTGGTTCTCCTTTGCCTAGACCAGTTTGGATCATTCCAATAGGGCTATAGCCACTTCATCTGCATTAGTAGCCTGCCAATTTTTGGATGACATTTGTGCAGCAGTAACTTGATCTTCTCCTCATATCTTTATTTCCCATTACAAACCTGACCTGATTTCTAGAGGAAGGGCTTCCTTTGGCTCCATGGTTCTCCGGCATGTCCTTCCTTGAGGTCACCCAGGGTTTTTGGGTAGCTGGAGACTCCCTGACCCAGAAGTGATTAATGGTGACTAGGATAACATCAGATTAATAGTTATGTACTCACCATAACTTGGTATCTGTGTTACCTGTAGTCACTATTCATCACAGTCCCACCCTCCAGCCCCCTTCCTGAAGGATTGGCAGGTTTTTGGTGGTTGGTAGCAAGCTCCTTCTGTCTGTCTTCTTTCTCCAGTGCAAACTTGATCTGACATGTTAAAGGGCAGTAGAGCATCATGGGAGGGGAGGACCTTGAGCTAATCTGTTGTCTAAAGTATGCCGGCTCAGATCCAATGTCGGATCCTAGACCCAGACATTCATAGGTTCATAGGTGTGTACTAGGCTAATGGCCCTGGACCCTTTACAAGCCTAGCCCATAGGATTACCCTGGCATTGTGCCACCCGACCTTAGTTCCCAGTACCTCTGTTGAGTATTGCCACTGGAGTGATCCCCGGGGTGAATTTTCTATTTCCCATCCACTCATCAAGATTTCTCTTGAAGAGGGCCAGTGAAGTGCTCTGTTTGACATGTATGGGAAGTCTATTACATAGCATGGGCAGTTTCTGGGTTATGAACCTGTCCCTCCAGCTTATTCTGTTGATTGTGGTAATGAGGTTGAGGTCTTTGGAGTATGTGGTGTGGAGGGATTGGATTTCTTTAGATGTAGCATTTCTAACAGAGCTGGGTCACACATGGCTTTGTAGGTCAAGCAGAGATCACCTCTAAGTAGGCGATATGAGACAGAGAATAGTTGGAGTTTTTTGAGTCTGTCCATATAGGACAAGTGTTTAAAGCCTAGGATCCTCTTTGTCATGTACTTTTGTGACCTCTCAATTGTTTCAGGTGTCTAGTGAGGTACATGACAAATGATTGGCCTAATGAGAGAAGAGTAGAGTGAGACAATGACCTTTTTCTTCCTGGAAGCAAAACCCTTAGTAATGAGATATGCCACATAGAAGGACTTTCTGACCAAAGTGGCAATGTGATTGTCAAAAGAGAGGTTACTGTCATCCTGTGTTCCTAGATCTCTTATAACGCCTTCTGTGTTCAGTGGACTACCATTGAAGTGGTAATTCATGGGAACTGTGTTTTTCCCAAAGGGGATGACAACACATTTTTTGGCATTGAGCTTAAGGCCATGGTTCTGACGCCAGTTGTTGGTCTCATTGAGGCATTTCTGTAGGATGTCAGCATCACTTGGGAAGTTAATAATAGCTCCCAACTTGCAATTGTCTGCAAAATTTGTCAGCCAGAGTCCCTTCGTATTGGCCAGGACTTTAGAGAAGTAGATACCAAACAGGTGAGGTCCCAGGACCAAACCCTGTAGGACTCCACTCGTGACTGGTCAGCAGTCTGACTTGGAGTCAGCTACTTTCACACTTTGGGTTCTATCTGTGAGCCAGTTTGCAACCTACCTAGTGATATAGGGGTTGATGCCTAGCTTAGTGAGTTTTTCTATGATTCTTGAGTGGGGAATGGTATCAAAGGCCTTGGCCAGATCAAGGTAGGCTGTATGAACTACCTTGCCTTCATCAACAGCTCTGGTGACACACTCAAAGAAGTCGACCAGGTTGAGCAAGCATGATCTATCCTTCACAAAACCAAACTGTATGGGATCCAGAGTTTGCAGATTCCCTATATCCTTGTTTATTAGGTCCATGATGATTCATTCCATAGCTTTGTATATCAGACTCGTCAAGCTAATGGGGCGATAGTTCCCAGGGTCTGTAATCGCTCCTCCTTTGTGGAGAGGGATGACTGCAGCAGTGTGCCATTCAGTAGGGACAAAGCCTGAGGTGAGGGTGTGATTGAACAGGGCACACAGGTGAGGTGCCAGTTCACTCTGTAGTTTATGTAGAACACAGCCAGGGATATTGTCAGGTCCCATAGAAGCTGTATTCTTGACCTTGGACAGTGCTGTTTTAACCTGTGCAGCAGTAATACTGGGTGCCTGCCAATCTACTGGTATTGCGATTGGTCCTTTGGTGGGGGAGAGAGGGGTAAAGTTATCACTGAATCTGTCGGCCAGTATATTGGCAATATCTTTTGGCTTAGTATAGGAGTTACCATTATGCAGTAGCTCAGAGCAAAACTGAGTATTGCCATGGAGATTCTTTACATAACTATAGAAGGTCTTGTGGTTGTCTTTACTATCTGCTGCAATTCTATTTTCATAGCTAGCTTTAGAGGATTTGATGAGGGATCTCAACTTTTTGTTGAGGCTGATAAGGTTTTTTTTTCAGTTTTGGGACTTCACCTTATTCTGTATCTGTTTCCTCCTCCTGTTGTACAGATTGTTTATGGCAGGTGACTACCAGATTGGCCTCCTTTTTTTGGAGGAGAGCTTCTTGATTCTATTGGGTATGCCGAGATCTATGCATTTGTGTATGTGTTCATACAGTGCATTGGTGTATGATTTGGTGGTCATGCAGCTATTATCCATTTGCATGGGTGCCGTGAAGTTAGCCACCTCTGTTTTTAGGAGCCCAAAGTTAACTTTTGAGAAGTTTTTCATGGTGGTTACCTTTGCAGGGGGTGGGGAGAGATGTGGATTTCCAAGGTGATTAGTATGTGGTCGGATCTAACCAGGGAGGAGTTGACTATTGGTGTAGAGCAACAGTCAGCCATGTTAGTGATGACTAGGTGAAGAATGTTGCTACCTCTAGTGGGGGTAAGAAAGAGCTGGTCCAGGGCATTGGAATTAATGAATTCCAGGAAATGTTGGGCAAGTGTCTTGGTACATGAGCAGTTTTCCCAGTTAATGGAGGGGTAGTTGAAGTCGCCCAGTATGAGATTGTTAGATTGGACCCTAATATTCTCCTGGTTGCTTAGGAACGTGGAGTGTTAGTCTTGAGACATGATTGGGGATATATAGCAAGCTACGACCTGAATCGCTGTCTTACCCAATGTTAGCTGCACCTGAAGTATCTCTGATGTGTTACATTGTGGTGCCAGTCTGGAGGTGTGCGCATCCTTTATGAATATGGAACCACCACCACATTTGGAGCTTCAGTCCAAGTTCTGGGGCCGAAAGGTGTGGAATAAGTTATAGCCCGGTAGTGCACGGATGCTTTCTGCTGCCTTGAACCAGGTCTCTGTTACAGCACAAATGTCAGTGTTCTCCATTTTAAGGAGTGCTTCTCGCAAGTGCATTTTGAGATTTAGACTTCTATCACTGAGTAGCATGACCCTCCAATTGCATTTGTTTGCAGCTGTTACAGTGGTAATTTGGTCTTTGGAACACCACCTAAAAAAGGCACCATAGGGGTGACAAGAGGCTTGGCCAGTATCTGGAATCCCAGGGGTGACAGATGCAGGCCATCTCTGGCAAAGCATCGAGGTCTGTCAGTCATGTCATCCCAGGCAGACAGATACAGGATCCCCTTAGAATGACACCAGAAACTTAGCCAATTGTTGAAATCCATAATTTTCTGCTTGTACTGTGGTATCATTCTGGGTGATGGTAGGAGGCTGCTCAGGGCTAGCGTCCTACCCGCCTGTGCTACATAATCTGAGAGCTCCTCATGTAGTCCAGGTAGGTACGTCTCAGGTCATTCACACCCACATGTACAATGACAGAGTCAATTTGTACCCGTTATTGAGGGACCCAAGTGCGTGAATTATGTGGCGGATCCTGGCACCTGATAGGCAGCTGACTGTTACTTTCTCCTTATTCACCCTAGTGAGTGGGACATCAGCGTGCCTCACTATCGAGTCACCTATGACTAGTGTGTTGGGCATGCTGTTTTGCCTTAGGGTCGTTGGGTGACTGGCACACTGTTTAGGAGAGTTATGCGTCTCGTGATTAGTGTTGTATTGTGGTGGTCGAGTGCATTTGTGCCTTGGACATCTCTGCTGTTTGGGTAGATTTTTATTGAGAGCCTCCGAGAAGGTGGGTGTGTGGTTTGTGTTTTTATATAAAGGCAGTGCTGGTGTGTGTTCTGGAGGGCTATGTGTTCTATGTGGTGTGGCGCACGTGTTGACCTTCTCCTCTTGGCCAGCTATTCCAGTCTTGGCTGGAGAGTGTGTGGCTTCCAGTTTGGCTATATAAGTGCATCTCTCGCAAGTCTAAGTGTTGGAAGATAAGAGGAGAGGGTTGTCTGTGTACTTGAGGCAGTTGCTACATTGCCTCAGGATGCCCAAGTTCACCAGGTTAATAGGAGAAAGCACAGGGACCTAACCTTTAGACATGCCTGGAGGGGTGGGCATTAGTAATAATAAGTACTGGAGCTGTTTCCTTGTAGAACATTTAGTGCTGGTGGCACTTTTGTGTTCTATAATAATTGCTACAAGAAGTCTGATAAAGTGCTAGATATAAGCTAGTAAAAGTGCAGGAGAGGAGAGAACTAGCAGATCTAATGGAAAAATTGAAGAGCAAACTTTTTGGCACCGCTCAGAAGCTTAGAAACATTCCTGGATACAGCTAATCTGTATCTGGACTAGACTAGTTACAGGAAAGGCAGGAAACAAGTGCAAATGCTGGCTTTTAAACCAGAAAGTTGAAAAAGATGGAAAAACTGCAGAAACGGTCAATAAACTACAATTTCTGGGCCAGAAACCACTCCTCTTGTGGTAGATAGGCTATCTAGCGTACCACTCACACTGAAAAGCTAGAAGGCTTCCCTCCAACACAGAAAGGCTTAGGGGGCTCAGAAGCTTAAAAACAGTCCTGGATACAGCAAATCTGTATCTGGACTAGACTAGTTACAGGAAAGGAGGGAAACAAGTGCAAATGCGGGCTTTTAAATCTGAAAGTTGAAAGAGATGGAAAAAACTGCCCAAATGGCCAGTAAACTACAATTTCTGGGCCAAAAACCACTCCTCTTGTGGTACATAGACTACTTAGTGCTTACCACTCCCGCTGATAAGTGATGAATGGTGACTACAGATAACACAGATACCAGGTTATGATGAGTACATAACTATTATTCTGTTTAGAGCATCTAAAACCTCGTGGATTCTGGTGGTCCCCAGACCATTAGTTTAACTCATTTACGTCCCTCACAGTTACTACATTTCAGCCTTGCCCAAGTAGGGATGGATGAAAAAAGTAAAGAGTAAGACGAAGTGTAAAAAATAAATATATATATGAAGAGAATGTGATCATTATAGAGTGTTGAGTGTCTCGTCATTACTTTTTCCAGGGAAAAAAATAGGATGATTTGGTGTTGATAAAGAGACTATTAAGTAGAGCATGTGAGCTAGATAGAGAGATGAATGAATGGATATGTAACTGCTGCCTTCAGATCTACTTGTACTTGAAGACCTTGTAGAGAGTATAAGAACTCTTCATCCAGTTCCAGTTATTACTGTGGTAAAAGAATGTCTGTAACGTTTTGTGTGCCCCTTAAGAATAAAATAGGATAACATGTTGTTTGCACTGCCTGCGTCCACTGCTTCTGGTTTGAGCTGGAAAAGAATGATACATCGTGAAAAGCACCTTCTCCCTCCTTCCTAAGAAGTATACTAATTTCTGACCTAGGAAGGATGTTGTATCAGACTAACTTTCTTCAGTAGGTCTTTCACATTCATCATGCTCTTAACTACTGGCAGGTAATTTTTTATGTGAACTTTACCTTCTTTCTCGCACCTCATGCTTTTTAAGTAACCAGTATTCTAGAGGAATTTGGCATCATTACAGTCTGTAGCGTAGCTACGGTAGGTGGAGATGGGCAACTGCCCTGGGCACAAAAGTTGAAGGGTGTGATCAGCCAATCCTAGTTACTCTTTAATGCATACCAGCTTTCAAAAGCTGGTATTGCATTTATGATCAAACCTGAGTTCTGTAGTGTCCCCTGTGTGGCAAGTGCTTACTACAGTTTAAAGCATTTTTTTAAATGAAAACCTAAGAGTTTTAGCACTTTTGTAAGGAAGAGTGGGCAAATATTGCCAAGTCAAGATAAAGATGTGCCGTACTGACAGACTCCTACCCAAGAAGACTGAATGCTGTAATTAAAGTAAAAGGTGCTTCAACAAAGTATTAGTTTAAGGGTGTGCACACTTATGCCACCAACAGATTTGCTTGTTTTTCAGTTGAATTGTACAGGTTATAGGTCACATTAAAGGTGGGAAAAGGTTTGAAATTATTTATTGTGGTCTCATTTTTTTATATCACAAAAACCTGGCATTTTAACAGGGTTGTGTACACGTTTTATATCAACTGTACATAAAGCGACATAAAGGTGAAATAGATGTTCATCCTCCTTTATCATGATCTTACATCTGAACTGTGCATTGAAGTGGTGACAACTATTTGGTAGGGATTGTTTGAATGAAAGTAAATGACCCTGTGGTCATTTGCTCAGTTTAACACTCATCCCTCAAAACTGTATGGGATAAATGCATGATAGAATACTCAGACCTTCAGAACTCCTGGAGGCTGGAGGCCCTTACACATCAAGGCTGTATATGTGGATTTTTACATGGACTTAGTAGTCATCTCTGCCATGATCCCCACCTAGTCTGAAAACCAGCCCTGTTCATAGGTGTACACAGAAGGTCTCTGTACCTGTCTGTTTGTGTAGGAGGCTGGGGATGATGTCATTATTTCTATAACATTCCTCCCAAACCTTAGAGGTCACTGTATTTTGTTTTGGGCTGTGAGGAACAGTGTGGTTATTATTTCTTTAATTTTGCTCACACACTTCAGAGAGGTGCAAGGTGGGTCACTATACTTGTATAGCAGCACTGTACTCTGTCTAAAATAAGAAATTGTAAACATTACTGTGTTTTTTTTTAATTTTCTTCCCAGTCAAACTTGTAGTGGATACATAGGTGTCAATCTTTTGTGGGGAGAATGAATAATCATGCTGTTGATATATGTCTGACAGTAAATATGTTATGTTTGTCTTTGCAGTTTTTTCCCTTTCTGACATCAGAAGGGTACACAGAATGTTGCTGCCTTTTGTGGGTGGGGGATGAGAAGGCATGCTGTATATAAATAAACAGCAGCAAGTTGAAATATGACTGTGGGCATTTATGCCTTAATTTTAATCCAAATTTAACACCAGAGAGGGGGATACACAGAACATGACTACCTGTTATGAGGTTGGGGGCTGGGGCAGGTACTATTCCCAGATATATGTATCCTCACAGGCATTTGCTTTCTTAAGTTTACTATGAAGTGGTGTTTGGTCAGCTTTGAGCATTAAAAGTTGGATACAGCTTATTTCTTCCCAGAAACAAAAATGTAGGATTGAATTTCTTTTCTATGTGCATATTTGTTCAGGAAATCATTGGATCAAAAAGTTGGCAAAAAGTTCTAAGATACACCTCAAAGTATCTATAACCCTTGTGTCCCCCAGATTCCCAGCTTAATGCAGCTGTTTCCGCCACAATTATCAGAATGCAGTCTTCCCTAGGTAGAACATGTTGAATGAGTGAATGAATGAATGAATGAATGAATGAATGTAGGAAAAAACTGGAGAGTAAAACTTGAAAAAAAAACGAGTAATTTGGGGGGGGGCATGGAGCCTTTTCTCCTAAAGTGCCAGCCCAGTAAGTAAACCTCCACAGTTATACAACAGCGATAACAAAAACTTTACATGGACATTTTTGAATGCTTATACAAAGCAATTACAAACTACATATGTACATCAGTCGAAAACAGAAGTAATGAAGGTTACGAAAAATGTATTAACAATATATGTCAACAGTTAAGTCAAAGGGTGAGAATATGGATAGCATAAAAATAATAATAAAATAGGAATGAGTATACTATAGTGATTAAAGAATTGAGGAAGAAACTAGAGCGGATGTGAATTGAGAATAGGGTGAATGGAGATGAATTTCAGGCACAAGAACCAAACCAAGTGGAAGCTAGTTATTAGGTTTTCAGACTGAACAGAAGTGCTTTTATGTTTGTTGTCTTCTCTAAGGTATTGTACTGTATTGTGCTGAGACTGTTTTAAACAATTATGCGAGTTGTTTTTCATTCAAAGTGACAGCAAAACACTTGCAAGTTTCTTTTCCTTTAAGCCCTAACATAAGTTAGCATATTCAGTGCCAGTATCTGAAGTACATACGCGGGCATGCAAGCGAGTATGCGTGCGTGTGTGTGTACGCACGTGTATATTTTTCTTAAAATACCACGACCACCTGCATTAGGATGATAATTTACTTATGTTCAGTAGACTGTATCTTCACTGTTAAGCAGAATATGTGCACCATGTGTGAAGTGAAAGGACAAGGAATCAGGTTATTACTTTTCTGATCAAAGTCTTTGGACTTATAAATTTACCATAAAATCATTGCTGATGTGGTCATTAAATCAAGACTAGCTCTGTCAGAAAGCAGATACAGATCTAACAGTGAACAGTTGAAGAGTAAGCATGTCGCATGTAAATAAAGTAATTTCTGTGTTTAGAGCATGAAACAAGTTAAGTCATTTCCTCTGGCTTTGCTTGAAACATTTGTAGTCTTTGGTAGTGCTGGGTTTGAATCTAGGTATTGCCCTTCATTTGTCAGATGAAGTGTCTTGAGATTAAAGAGAATATTTGATAAAGCAAGAGGTATGTTTTTATGTTTTTACAAATATTTATTAAATTAATTTGAATTCTTTAGCTTGCAGGAGCTCTGGCAGAAATGGGAAAACCACTGGATGAAATTGTGAACAGAATTATTACAGCTACAAATGGATTAGGTAGGTATGTGCATGCTAAAATGACCTGCAGAGGAAGTATATTTTAAAGATAGTTTGAACCACAGTACCGATATAAGTATAATGGGTATATTTAACAGTAAGTAAATAATATTGAAATTAATTCTGAAGTGATATAATGTTAGTGCAAAATGAGCTAGTTGCCAGCTTGATGAACTGAGATCTAATGTTGTCAATCTTCATTCATTCATGACAGTTAGGTCTCGGTTCCATCCTCGGAACCAACTCAGGTGTTATAACAAGCTCATGCCAGCCAGAAACTCTCGAGCTAAGGTTACCCAAAGTGCCTCTCTTCCCTTCCCTTCAGGTCTCGTTTGCCACTTAGTGTCAAGACGTGTCAGGCCATGCTATCAAGCTAAGTGTTTTATTTTTTTATACATTTCTCAATGTTTTTTCCCCTGTTGATATTTCTTGGTCGCTTTATTTTATATTACTAAATTAGTGTGTGAGTGCAGCTTTATGTATATTTTTTACCTATTTGATATTTCTTCTTTACCATAGTTGGTCTAGGCCCCTCCCTTCCCTCTTATCTCTGGTAACTCTTAAATACCATTGTTGGTGTTCTTCCCCTTTCTTCTTCTTTTTACCCTTCTGGTTATTTCTTGTTCTACCATTGTTGGTATGCTTTAAAAAAAAAAAAAAAAATCTTTCACTTGCTCTGTTTTTCCCCGTTATTTTACGCACATGTGTGTGTGTGTGTGTGTGCGTGTGTGTGTGTGTGTGTGTGTGTGTGTGTGTGTGTGTGTGTGAGAGATCATGTGAACAGCTATTCATTTTTTTCAGAGTTAACTGATAATGACTGAGAAAAAAGGTACTACAGGATTTAAACAATGTGATGGATGTGACAGGAAGATGCCCATCTCCGATGGGCATCTTTCCTGCATGTATTGTTTAGGAGTGTCTACTTACAAATCCAGCCTCCATGCAAGCTCTGTAAGGGCTTTAGTGCATGGACCCTGGCAGAGCATAAAAAAAATTGATCTTAAAGGGGTTGTTAAAACCCCCCCTTTTCAGAGGCTTTGTCTGAGGCGGAGGTGTCAAAACGTCCTAAAAAGTGGTAAAAAAGAGGAACCACTCGGTTCCAGCGTCTCCTCATTCTCAGGAACCAAAATCATCCAAAGTCCAGGTTTCCATGGAACCGAAGCCTAAACAATTGAAATCGGCCAGACAACCTTCTTGGCACCGGAGTCTATGAACCCTTCCATGGTACCATCTATTTCCACAGAACTGACTCAAGTTGCCATGGTATTGACCCCCTTCCATGGTACCTTAGACCCTCTCGGCACCAATAATAGTTTCTCCTGTAAAACTGGCCACTTCCACCCCAACACAAGTTTTTGGTGTGGTGGCAAAGATCAAACCTCTACCCAGGACTTGATATTCCCCATCTACTGACCCCTTTGTTGTTCAGTGGCTCATTCCTTTCATTGACCGCCCAGAATCTTCCTCTGGGATGTCTATTCATTCCAACAGGAGCCTTTCGGAGCTTGATGTAGTTAGATTGGTGGATCAGCTCTTGCCAGCCAGAGGTATTCAACCCCATTTAGGACCTCTCCCCCACTTGGGGCTGAGGTTTTTTTCTTCATGGACTCCAACTTTTCTTCCTCTTTTGACCTCCCTGCAAGATCTAGAGCCCTACACGCCAACTCCTCTTCCGGTGCCAACTCAGTGCTGGAATCCACTCTGTGGACCTCGGCACAGTCAGAGCCGACCCACCCATGAGACTGTTACTTGGCTGCCGGCTCCAGAATCCCTATTATGGCACAAATTGTTTTCCATGGTGCCGTCTATGGTTCCAGTTGCTTTGACAGTCCTGAGTCCTCTTGTGGCTCCTTCTCTGGGGGTGGGCTTGTTGGAGCAGGCTATGACCTTGGTTCTGAAGTTGTCCTTCTCGGTTCTGGGTTCCCATCCCTCTTCAGGCAGGCCAGCCTTTCAAATTATGGAGAAAGCAGTCACCTCAGTAGGCTCACAGTTGGCACCCTCGACGTCAGAATGTCATATCTATGTGTCCTCTGGTTCACAGCTGTCACAGTCTACTACACTGGGGCAGCGGGCACGGGAGCAGCAAGACACCCTACTGCAGGGTACCCTCTCTTCAGAGTCCTCTTCATACCCTCCCCCCTGATGAGTCACCCCATAAGAGATCATGTAAGCGGAAGCATGTTGATTCTCCGGAAGAATCTCTCACCGAGGATACAAACTACGAGAAGGTAGAGGGTCCCCATGGTCGCCTCCTGAAGATGTGTCCTTTGGAGGCATCCTAGAAATCTTAAAGTAGAGGGGTGACTGGAAGCCCACCAACCCTTCCTCTGAGGAATCTGTCTTCTTGCAGGCTTTCCGTACCCAACCTTCTACTTCCTGGGTGACCCCACCTTCAGATGAGTTGATCAAGCTCATCATGCCGCTTGCTTGGAAGGCCCCTGACACTGTCGAGCCAATCCTCCTGAGACTTGAGAAAATAATCCCCCCCAGAGGATCAACCCCACTGGTCCAATGGTTTAGTGGTACATGCTAAGTGGTGGCAGTGGCCACAAAGAGGGAACTCACAGAGGAGAGTCCTACTATCCATCCTTCAAACCAAGAGTCTCGGACATTGGACAGATAAGGGAAGCGGGTTTATGCTTCAACGACCTTTGCCATATGGTCGTTGAGTTATGTGTTACATTTTACTCTTCTTCAAAGGAACCTGATCACTGAACTGTCAGGAATTCTAGCAGGAGCAGTGTCTAATGAGGTACATGACAAGATTAGATCCCAACTTGTGACCCTAGCTCCAGTTGATTGCACATATAACCGAAGTGGCAGCCAGAGCAGGGGTGGAGGCATTGTCATGAGATGTTATGCCTGGATGTGCTTGTGTGACTTAGCGGACCCCTTCAAGTCTTCCTTTGTCAGTGCTGCTGTTGATGCTTTCTTATTGTTTGACCCAAAAGTTAAAGACACATTAGCCAGGTGTGAAAAGGATGGAAAGACCCTTTCTGCTGTGGGCGTATGTTTTAGCACTCCTCAACGACCCTATTCCAGGAATCAGAGGAGTGGAAATATGTAGTTCAGAAAGTCTCCAGGGCCTTTTCGGGACACATGTGGCTAGTTTTCAGCCCCATGGAAGAGGGGGAGCTCATCAGGAAGACACCCCTCCCGTGGCAGAGGAGGCCTGCATAACCAGGGCTCCAGAGATTTTTCTGGGCTACCTTAGCAGCGCTGCTGAGGAGTGGTCCGATTTCTTACCTCTGGAGGAAGTTGGGGGAAGGTTCTCTCTGCACCACGTGGTCTGGCATTCAATAACATCAGATTCTTGGGTGCAGACAGTAATTACCAGAGGTTACCATATCCCCTTCAATCTTTATCTGAGGCTGCCAAGGTGAATCCCCGACGTTCCACCCAGTCACAGGGATGCAGCAGCTCAAGAAATTCAAAAACCAAAACAGAAAGAATATGTAACTTCAAAAGATCATAACAAGGCCAGAAACCAAGGCCAGTTAGTCATTAAAAAACCTGATCCATGCAAGTTAATTAATATGTCGTACAAATAATGTAAGAGATTAATATTTTTACAACATATTAATTACCTTGAGTTGATTAGGTTTTTTAATGACTAATGGTGATTTTTTTATGGGGTGTTATTGGTGGATGTTAGACATGTGAACTAATTTGACAGAGTATATTAATTAGTGTATTCACCATGTTAGGTGTGATTCTGATGAAGTTTGTAACAAAAACACTCAATAATTAAAATATTTGGACTGTGGAGTTGCATTTCTGGCCTTGTTGTGATCTTTATTAGAAATTCAAAAGCTGCTCAAAAAAAGAGTCATCCAAACAGTCCCACCAGACCAAGTAGGATCTTGATTTTACTCAAGATTCTTTTTAGTGCCAAAAAAGACTGGAGACTGATTCTAGACCTCAGGATCTTGAACAAGTTTGTCAAACAGACAAAATTCCAGATGGTCACGGTTCAGTCGATCCTTCCTTTTCTGGAGAAAGAGGATTGGATGTGCTCTATAGATCTTCAGGATGCATATTACCACATAAAAATGGACAAGCACTCCAGAAGATATCTCCGCTTCCGACTGGGAGCCAGTCATTACCAATTTCGCATACTGCCCTTTGGTCTCACCACAGCCCCCTGGGTATTCACCAAATGCATGGCAGTGCTAGCAGCTCATCTGAAGCTGAAAGGATTCTGTGTGTTTCCATATTTAGATGATTGGCTCCTTACCACCCCCACCAGGCTTCATGCCTAGGGTCAATGGCAACGACAATCACCCTAGTTCCCCTGGTGATATTCCACATGAGGCTGCTTCACTCACCCCCCATGTGTTATCCAATCTGCATAACAAATTGATGCAAGTAAGATCTGAATTGGTGGATGAAGCTAGAAGAGGAGCTATGGAATCACCCATTTTCACCACTCAGCCCAGGGCTATAGTGACCACGGATGCATCCCTGATGTGGTGGTGGGGCATTTTCAGGGAAAGACAGCCCAAGGCACTTGGTCCCCCTTAGAGGCAAATTTGCATATTAACATCCTAAAACTGAAGGCAGTGCTTTTAGTGTTGCATCATTCCAATCTGGCCTTCCGTCGGGGAGAATTGCTATCCAATCAGACATGTCCATCGTCTGGTACATCAACAAACAGGGAGGAACCAGATCCTATCCGTTATGTCGTGAAGTCCTGAGAGTATGGCAATGGGCGATCGCCTCCAAGTGTTTTCTGATAGCAATGCACATTCCTGGGAATTCCAACGTGATTGCGGACAAACTGAGCAGATGCATTCTCCTGCCTCACTAGTGGTCTCTCAAGCATCTCATAGTAGCGACAGAGATCTTTCGTCATTGGGGTCAGCCTTGCTGTGATCTGTTTGCATTTCCCACAAACCACAAATGCAGCAGCTACTTCACCCTAATCCCCCCTCAGGGGGAATCCCCAAGAGATGCTGTTCTGCACGATTGGCTCCCAGGACTCCTTTATGCCTTTCCTCCCATTCACTAAATACCCCAGTTTTTGAAGAAAGTGCAATGGTTGAGAGGCAAAGTGATCCTTATCACTCCCTATTGGACCCGTCAAGTCTGGTTACCCTTTCTTTGGCCTCACCTAGTATACCGTCCGTGGACTCTGGACCCAACTCCGGGACTCTTGTCTCATCTGCAGGGGCCGGTCCATCCAAGCCTAACAACTCTCAAGCTGACCACTTGCTACCTCCACTTCCGGTAATTGCCAGGCAGAATAATCTATCTTCCTCAGTACGAAAGATACGTCTGTCTTCCCATAAACTGTCCACCAGGAAACTTTATCTTAGTAAATGGAACAGATTTATGATCCAGTCTCAAGGAGAAGGGCTTGACACCTTTTCAGCCTCGATTAATAAGGTGTTGGAATATTTGTCAACTTTACTCCAGTCATGAGCTTCAGCTCTACTATTAGAGTTCATTTGGTGGCTATTTCAAATTTCCATAATGGCTTCAATGATTTTTCCCTGATATCTCACCGCCTCTGCAAAACCTCCCTAAAGGGAGTTATGCATTTAAAACCACCTTTTAAAAAGCCCATTGAACCTTGGAATTTGACATTAGTCTTGCAGACTTTGACTCATCAGCCCTTTGAGCCAGCAGCCACCTTCTTCTTCTTCTTCTTCTTTCGGCTGCTCCCGTTAGGGGTCGCCACAGCAGATCAACTCTTTCCATTTCTTCCTGTCCTCTGCATCTTGCTCTGTCACACCAACCACCTGCATGTCCTCTCTCACCACATCCATAAACCTTATCTTAGGCCTCCCTCTTTTCCTGTTATCTGGCAGCTTCATCCTTAGCATCTTTTTCCCAGTATACTCCGCATCCCTCCTCAGCACATGTCCAAACCAACGTAATCTTGCCTCTCTGGCTTTGTTGCCAAACCATCCAACCTGGGCTGAACTTTAATATACTTATTCCTAATCCTGTCCATCCTCATCACACCCAGTGCAAATCTTAACATCTTCAACTCTGCCACGTCAAGCTCTGACTCCTGCCTTTTTTTCAGTTCCACTGTCTCCAACCCATATAACATAGCTGGTCTCACTACCCTCTTGTAGACCTTCCCTTTCACTCTTACTGGTACTCGTCTGTCACAAATCACTCCTGACACTCTTCTCCACCCACTCCATTCTGCCTGTACTCTCTTCTTCACCTCTCTTCCACACTCACCATTACTCTGAACTGTTGATCCCAAGTACTTAAACTCATCTACCTTCACCACCTCTACCTCCTGCATCCTCACCATTCCTCTATCCTCCCTCTCATTCACACACATATATTCTGTCTTAGTCCTGCTGACCTTCATTCCTCTTTTCTCTAGAGCATATCTCCACCTCTCCAGTGTCTCCCCCACCTGTTCCCTACTATCACTACAGATCACAATGTCATCTGCAAACATCATAGTCCACGGGGACTCCTGTCTGATCTCATCTGGCAACCTGCCCATCACCATTGCAAATAAGAAAGGGCTCAGAGCTGATCCTTGATGTAATCCCACCTCCACCTTAAATGCATCTGTCATTCCCACTGCAGACCTCACTGCTGTCACACTACCCTTGTACATATCCTGTACCACTCTTACATACTTCTCTGACACTCTCGACTTCCTCATACAATACCACAACTCCTCTCTAGGCACCCTGTCATATGCTTTCTCTAAATCCACAAAGACACAATGCAACTCCTTCTGACCTTCTCTGTACTTCTCCATCAACACTCTCAGAGCAAACATCACATCTGTAGTGCTCTTTCCTGGCATGAAACCATACTGCTGATCACTAATCATCACCTCCCTTCTTAACCTAGCTTCCACTACTCTTTCCCATAACTTCATGCTGTGACTGATCAGTTTAATCCCTCTGAAGTTACTACAGCTCTGCACATCACCCATATTCTTAAAAATCGGTACCAGAACACTTATTCTCCATTCCTCAGGCATCCTCTCACTTTCCAAGATTTCATTGAACAATCTAGTTAAAAACTCCACTGCCATTTCACCTAAACACCTCCATGCTTCCACAGGTATGTCATCTGGACCAACAACCTTTCCATTCTTCATCCTCTTCATAGCTATCCTTACTTCCTCCTTGCTAATCCATTGCACTTCATGATTCACTATCCCCACATCATCCAAACTTCTGTCCCTCTCATTCTTTTCATTCATCAACCCCTCAAAGTACTCTTCTCATCTGCTGAACACACTCGCTTGTGAGTAAGTTTCCCTCATTATCCTTTATCACCCTTACCTGCTGCACATCTTTACTAGCTCGGTCCCTCTGTCTAGCCAATAGGTACAGGTCCTTTTCTCCCTCCCTTCTGTGATATAATTTTTTTTTATCTTGGAAGACCTTATTCCTGGTAACCATCACTTCAGCCAGGAGAATATCAGAATTGCAGGCCTTGTGTGTAAAGCGCCCATGCATCATTTTTCATAGAGAGAGAGTATCCCTTAGGACTAACACCTCCTTTCTACCCAAAGTTGTTTCAGACTCAGATATTAACCAATCCATTGACCTACCAGTTTTCTTCTCAAAGTTTTCAAATAAAGGAGAATATTGTTTGTATTTGTTGGATGTACACAGACAATTACATTTTGACTTGGACAGAATGAAATCAATCAGAAAATCAGACCAACTGTTCCTGTCCTTTTTAGGTCATTGACTAGGCAAACTAGTTTCCACAGTCACCTTGTCAAAATGGTTGAGAGATTGTATCACCTATGTTTATCATCAAATTAAAATGAGTCTATCAAGTAAAGTCAAGGCTCACTCTACCAGATCAGTTTCCACTTTGGTGGCCTTTCATTCTAGAGCCTCCGTGGATGACATTTGCGCAACAGCTATGTGGTCTGTCCTCATGCCTTTATCACTCATTACAAATTGGATATGGTCTCCAGGGGAAGAGCATCCTTTGGCTCTATGGTGCTCAGGAATATCCTTCCATAGGGCCTCTCGGGATATAAAGTAGGTAGGGACTCTGTCCCAACTGTCATGCATGAATGAAGATTGACAACATCAGATAAAGAAGTTATGATTGTTATTTGGGCCAGCAAAGGGCTTCCACAGCAGAAAATCACAAGGAATTATTACTGCCATTGTGAAGACACTGGATCATTTACATACAGATCCGTACTTTTGCTTGAACCTAGTCATAATTTATAGTCCTCTATCTTTATAACTGCTTTTTCCCAGGCATTATCTTTATGTACTATGTTTATTTAAAAGTTGTTAAGTTTAGAAGGGGACATATATTGACAACAGGAATGTCACTGTTTTTATAACATCTCCTGCACTCAAATCTTTCAGCCATATTTTCTGTTTTAAATGAAGCTGCTGTAAGTACCATTATGCCTTTCTTTACCTAAACTGTTAATGACTGCTGAAAAAAAATCTTAAGCTGGCATCCTCAAGTAGGGCCACTGTAAGCGAGACTAGAAAGATGATCTATGTTGGGTAGGGGACCTAAAGGATAGGGAATAGGGTGCACACCCCAACCCATAGCTAAGTAGTCTGCTGTCTGTTGTCTCACTAAATGGATCCTCTGGGTTTTAAGGGGAGACCTTATGATTCAGACATGCCAAATGTACTGACAACTCGTTTACAAAAAATGTGACTGCTGTTCTTAAATTGTGTAATTGTGTTTGTTCTCACAGCCTTACTGTACTTTAAAGCCAAAAGGACTAGATTTAAATGTCTTATTTAGGTTACCTAGAAGATGACAGAAGTATTCCACAGTAGGTCAGTTAACTGCAGTCTAAAGTCTAATGATATCAATACAGTTGCACCTATGACATCCTAGAAGAGTACTTTTTGTGGAATAGAAAAATAAGAAACATTTGGCAGTACAGGAGCTCGCCACTTCTGCATTCCATTAATTGGCCATATTTTATAGGTTCTAGCATTGTTAAAAAATAACAGCCATCACAAACCACATGTGAAAGAATGCACATTACAGAAGATGCAAGACAGACATTATTCAATGGATTCTGTCTTTTATTGAGAAATGATAGTAAGATCTTTAACCCATAACCTCCCTTTTATAAGAGTTCCAAATGCCACATTATTACCACCCTTTGGATACTTTGTTGTTCAGTGCTACTGGGCAGTAAATCAACTTTTTGACCAATTAGACTTTATTACTGAAGAGCATGCCTAGATAGACTACTTATGCTATACTGGATGAGTGGGTAGACCAGTTATACCATAATGGATGAGCACTTATAATGATGCATAAAATTCATAGACTTTAACTGTCTTTCTGTTTAAGTGGAAGAGAGAATTTGCCTCATTAAGACTTCATATGGAAGTAAAGTAACCATGTTTGAATTGCTGTGCACCCTATCTGAATGTGGAAGAAGTTTTTTCTGATATTCAAAAAGTGTTTAATTATCAGTGTGGATGGTTTCATTAACATTTTGGACCCATATCTGGATAACTTTCAACTGACAAATAAGAATAGCTGTAGAACTGAGGATCAAAGATGGCCACCATTTAGCAACTCTGTTCAGATGTCCCCATAAAGATCAATATTTCTGACAGGAAAATTCTTTTTATCAGAAAAGTTGTCAGAAATATTTGGAAACAACTAATTTAATATAAGATTATGGGAGAAAAAAATTCTATATCAGTTTCTACACACTTTCTTCAGTACTTGCAGATTACATTGGTTATAGCAATATAACTTCTCATAATTTTTCTCAGCTGGAACATTTCATTCAAAAACAATCGATTTATTGAAATATATGATACAGTAATAAGGTTATCAAATAAAGATTATTGAAATACAGTTGACTAGTATTGAAGGAAGGCTTGAGAAGGAAGACAGTTCAACAAAATTCCTGTTAAATTAAAAGAAGAGGTTGACTGAAAAAGTAAAAAAACATGGAAAACAGAGCCAGAAGAAACAGTACCTGGAGTTTTTGGATATGGAAGTGGACAATATATTAACATTTTCTCATGGCATGGTTACCTGGTGCAATAAAACTACTTGAAGGACGACTTTTATTTGGTATTGAAAGAACACATAGATCACCAGTGGGAGATGATAAAGCCTGATTCTCATCCAGGATCAAAAATTGTTAAATATCTGCATTGTGGTAGATAACAGTGTTGTTAGATTTGATAATGATTTTTCTACTAAAACAATGGACAAGAAGAGTCATTTGGCTTTTTATTAAAAACAAATTAAGCACAACATCGAGACCCATATCTTATATGCTGCAAGACAAACTTCTTCTTCTTCTGTTTGAGACTGGTTAATTCACAGAAAGAGGCTGCATACTTTGTACAGAATAATAGCAGATTACCTGATATGGCATTAGGGAATGGAGTTGTTCCTCTTTGAAAAGGCAGTCAGAGTAAAGTAACCAAAAACAGTAGAAGAAACAAGCAAAAACAAGCTAAAGCTAATTCTCCATTATTAAAGATTAGTTATGTAAGTATTGTCATTAGGAATACAAATAGTTCTTTATACTTGATCTTTATCATAGTCTTTCTTTTTTATGGTCTAGTAGCTTAACATATCGCACTCTGTGAAAGAATAAAAGAAATGAAAAGAGATTAGCCAATCTTTGTTATATTTTTAACATATTGCTTAAATTTCACCTAGTACATTTATTATGTATATGAAGTTGATGGAATAGTGATATATCTTTATTTGTTTTTTTAAATGATTTTAGTATCTTCATTTAATTTTTAAGAATGGTATTATATTTATCTTTATAATATGTATTTTTCAGTGTTGTGTGTTGCAGTAATTACCTTCTCTGAGTTTTTATGCATGCATTCATACCTCTTAACCTCTGGATGAACCCTAATATCATGGGGAGACAAAGGACCAAAAATATGGACAGATTTTAAATAGTGCTCCAATAAACTCAGAAAGTTGTTAGAATAGTAGGATTTATTTTAATGTGTATTTTATGAGTAATATGAAGCCTGAAACTCAATTGTCTGTCATTATTTAGTGACTTCAATAATCAGTGATTTGGCAGAAAACTGCAAATTTTATGAGGAACAGATCAAAAATGTGGGTCAAAATCTGGAAAAGTTTGTAATGGGTTTTGAGGAAGTTGCATGTAGAAGCAGTTTTGTTCCTTGGTGAGGTGGAGGTGGCTAATGGCACTGATTGAAGCTGTGGATGAGGTGACATTTGTGGGAATGATGGTTACTGATGGTTACATACAGCAGTATCTAAAATGTACATTGTATAAGTGACAAGTATGCTACTTGTGTGTGCATGATTGGCCCCACACTTCACTGACCATAAAGGAGTGAGGAAACGTGTACTTGCCTCCTCCCCTGGAGCCATGGTAAATTCTGTGTCAGAGTTGCAATCGATTGTGATTTGATTTGTTAAAGTTGTTATTCTGCGTGTCAGCGAAAATGGCATTCAGGGATTGTGAACAGAATTGGTAAGGTATGTATATAAAAATGAAAATGAATAGAATATTATTATTGTTATAAAACATATACTTTCAGCATTCAAACATTTAGCTGAATGTGTGTCAAGGATAAGAAAAGAGCAATGTTAATTGATTTAGGGAGATTTATTGAAAACTTAAAAGACGTTATGAGTGAGATCCTGCCTCTTAAACCTGGTCGATTTTTAGAAACAGTCACCAAGGCCATTGACGAGGGGAAGGTGGTCCACACAGCCTACCTGGACCTCGCAAAAGCCTTTGATACAGTACCCCACTCGGGCATTATAGATAAGCTCACCAGCTTAAATATAAACCCCTATGTCACTAGATGGGTTGCAAACTGCTCAAGGACAGAACATACATGGTTAGAATTGCTGGAGCCATGTCAGACTCCAAACCAGTTACAAGTGGCGTCCCACAAGGCTCAGTCCTGGGACCTCTCTTGTTCGGTATATATTTCTTGGAGGTACAGGCCAACACGGAAGGACTGTGGCTGACCAAGTTCGCAGATGACTGCAAACTGGGTGCCATAATCGACTCTCCAGCTGACACAAGCATCCTCCAAAAGGGCCTCATAGAAACAGACAACTGGTGCCAGAGCCATGGCGTCAAGCTAAACGCCAAAAAGTGTATAGTCATCCCCTTTGGCAAAAACAAAGTGCCCACAAATTACCACATAGGTGGTAATCCATTAAGTACAGAAGAAGTAATTAGGGACCTGGGGACCCAAGTTGATAACAATCTCTCATTTGACAACCACGTGGCCAAAGTGGTTAGAAAAACATTTTATATAGCCCACCTAATCATGAAGGGATTCACATCTAGATCAGGAGAGGTCATTGTGCCTCTTTACTCATCCCTCATCAGGCCCATAATTGAATACAATGCCCCTTTTGGGATGTACCTTACCAGACACCTGCAGCAACTGGAAAGACCCCAAAAGTACCTCACCAAGAGGATCAAAGGGCTCAAACAGATGCCATATGCTGCCTGGTTAAAGAAACTCCAGCTCTACTCAGTGGCATACCGCCTGCTCAGAGGCGATCTGTGCCTGATGTATAAAGCCATGTCCAACCCGGAATTAATGGACATGCTGCACCTCAGAAAATCCAAATCCCATCGAGCTATGCTCTCGAGAGACTTGAACCTCAGCACTGAAATAAATAGGACATGCTGGAGGGACAGATTCATAACCCAGAGGCTCCCTTCACTCTGGAATAAAATCCCAGTCTAGGTTAGGCAGAGACCCTCATTGACTCTCTTCAAGAGGAATCTTGATGAGTGGATGGGAGATCGTAGGTTTACCCCGGGTATCACTTCTGTGTCACTGTTAGACAGAGGCACAGTATACTAACCTCGAAAAAGGGCATAGCAAAATTAATTTAAAATGGGTGGCGAAAGCCAAACACACTCTGGCTAGGCTTATAAATGCCCTAGGGCAGATAGCCTAGTATGAACCTATGAACCTATAATAATAATTCACCATAGAATTTAATTGAAAATCTGTATCTAGTGTTTATGCCCTTGATAAACATCTATGTTTAAGACCATAATTTTAAGAATAAAGGCTTGAATATCTTTTTTATCAGTGTCTGAATGGCAACATTCAATAACTTATTGTAGGAAATGTTATTTGTCTAATTTACAAATGGAGAAAGAGAGAAAGGAAATTATGGTTGTTGAAGGAATAAATTATGACAAAATTGCTGCATTACATGCATATTAAAATATAGTCAGCTTAATAATATGGAGGGTCTGACATAGACAGATATACATTAAAAAACTGAAGCATTAATAGTAAAACTGAAATAATTTTAAATGCTGATAGGTTTGAACTCCCTTTCCTATTCTAAGAGCAGCTTTTGACCTATATGTAGTCAGTTTATTGTAAAATGATTAAGGGGATAAACGTGTATATTACTAGTTTATTTGAATACTATACTTTCCATGATTTAGGTTAGTTTTAAAAAATCTTCTTCTTCTTTTGGCTTTTCACGGTTAGGGGTCGCCACAGTGGATCACCTGTCCGCTCATGATTGGCAGTGGAGTTTTACGGTGTTGAGTTGCCAGCCACAGAAGGCACACACATGCATGCACTCATGCCTAGGGCCAATTTAGAGAGTCCAATCTACCTACAGCATGTCTTTGGGATGTGGGAGGAAACCAGAGCACCATACCTCTCAACCTGGAAACATCAAAAATCTGGACAAGGCCCATGGAAAAATAGGTACAAATCTGTATGCTGATTAACATCTAATTTGCATACATAATTATGTAACCCCACCCACTCCAATGGAATTGTAGGATACCAACTTTCAAACGCAAACTGATATTCTGTCCTGCCTTATATAAGTGGTACATTTTGGGTTATTTCTGCTTAATATCTGAGCTTTGGCCGGCTAAGATCTACCTGAAATCAACTGGACGTATAAGTGAATTTAAGTACACATTTATATGCTCTTTTTCATATTGTACTGCATTTAATTTATTTATTTGTGTTTCTCACTGAATATTAACTCAACTGAAGTTGTGGCTGTCTCTCTACAGAGTACTTGTTAGAATTTCTGTGTAGCCATTGATAGTAGTGGGGGGTAGTTTCATCTCACTGATATTCTGTCCTGCCTTATATAAGTGGTACATTTTGGGTTATTTCTGCTTAATATCTGAGCTTTGGCTGGCTAAGATCTACATGAAATCAACTGGACATATAAATTAATTTAAGTACACTTGTATCTGCTCTTTTTCATATAGTACTGCATTTAATTTATTTATTTGTGTTTCTCACTGAATATTAACTCAACTGAAGTTGTGGCTGTGTCTCTACTGTTAGTTCCCCACCTACCCTCTCTGTTCTTGTTTTGGTGTTAATGTTGGTGGCTTTGAAATTGCCCGACCCTCTTGTAGATTTGTATTTGGATACTCCTTCTGAGCCCATCTCATTTGCTCACTCAACTGAGTGCAGTGAGATCATATTCTGATTTCAGGCACTCCTACTGTGTACAAAGAGAGCATTTGGGAAGGACAACCCACGTAGCCTCTTAATCCTGCTCTGCCCCCCCCCCCCAAAAAAAAAAAAAAAAATATATATATATATATATATATATATATATATATATATATATATATATCCCTAATTCAGCTGCTCTTACTGTAACTGTTCCCCAATGCACAGTTCCCCAAATCTGGAAACAGGCATATATTATTCCTCTCCACAAAGGGGGCAACAATAACAATGTCACTAACTTTCGTCCCATAGCCATCCTGTCCCCCATTTCCAAAATCCTAGAAAAATGTGTCCAACTTCAACTCCTTCCTCATCTCCTAGAAAATCACCTTATAACTCCCACACAGCACGACTTTAGATCTAACCACAGCACAATGACAGCCCTCCTCTCCTTCCTTGAAACAGTAAATAGAGCTCGTGATTCTGGCCTAATTGTCTCTACCTTATTACTAGACCTCTCCAAAGCCTTCGATACCATCTCACATAGCCTGCTCATAACTAAACTCTCAGAACTTAACCTTTCTTCCTCTTCCTTGCAATGGTTCTCTAGTTACCTCTCCAACCGGAATCAAGCAGTAAAATGGAAAAAAACTACCTCCTCATTCCTTAGTACCCCCACAGGTGTTCCACAAGGCTCCATTCTAGGTCCTGTTCTCTTCAACATATTTATAAATGACTTCCACAAATCAATCCCATTCTCAAACATCATCCAATATGCAGATGATTCAACTATCATTTGCTCAGCCACCTCTATCTCTACACTTCAAAAACTAACTCAAGATGCCTTCTCTACAACAGAGCAATGGATGTTAAAAAATCACCTAGCTATTAACGCCTCCAAGACCAAGCTAATGATTTTTACTCCTTCTAAAGCTACTCATCTCAATATGAATACATTTTCAATCACTAGCCAAAATAACTCTCCCCTAGAATTGGTGTCAGAGACCAAGCTACTTGGGGTACAAATTGACAACCAACTTAAATTTACCTCTCACCTACAAAAAAATATCAAAAAACCCACCAAAAACTTGGTATGCTTTATAGACAAAATGCCTACCTTACCTCTGCTACTAAAATAACTCTAGCTTCATCCTTCCTTATCCCCTCCCTTCTCTATGGCGCCCCACTCCTAACTAATCTTCAATCCTCTCTCAAAAAACAACTTTCCTCTTGCTACAACAAAATTGCAGAATTCGCCACCAGCCACAAGTCTTCCACCCACCACTGTTTTTCCCTCCAGAAACTAAAATGGCTAGAACTTCCCAATCAACTAACTTACACTCAACTAACTCTAGCCCACAACTTATTCTCAACCCCTCCCTCTGTCCTTCCCTTTCTTCTGCTTTTAATATGCACCTACCCAATAGAGTATTAAGATCAAACAATCAAAACCTACTCAAAGTCCATAAACCTACACATCCCCCAGGCAAAAACCTCCTATCCTTCAACCTAGCTCGCCTCTGGAACTCCCTTCCTCCACTCATCCGCACCACCTCTAATCACTCTACTTTCAAAAAATCTCTTTATACACACCTAGCATCTCAGTGGGAATGCTCCTGCTCCCACCCTACATAACCTACTCTTCTCCTTCTCTCATCCCTCCGTGCTCTGCCTACATCTTAATATACCCAAAAATTCCATAGAATTTATTAGATAAGTCCATATATTCTCTTCTTCCACCACTACATCATGTCATTGTACCTCCTCTTCCATTTTAGTAACTATGTTTTCCTAACTACTCTGTATAAATGGATATTTCTGTGCTAAATAGTTAATACGTTTTTCTGCACAATGTATTTAGCTGTACACTTGCTGCATTATTTGATATTGCTTTCTTTTTTACCTGTTGTACCTATTGTCAAACTTTGAATGTATGTATGAATATATGTTTGTAAGTATGTAGAATGTATTTTGGAGCTTTTCTCCCCAGGACTCCATTGAAAACAGGTTCCTTGTGGCCCAATGGACTATCCTGGTAAACCAACTGCAATAAATAAAATAAATAAATAAATAAACTGTCTTAGTTGCTGTTCTACGTGCTATCTGTTCAGTCATTCTTACTCTGCACTTATTACTGCTTGTTAGTAGCCTTCTAATTTACTGCCTTCTGCACTTGTTTTTAGTCATTTGTTAATTTAATTGCAATTATTTAAACTGTATATGTCATAATATTGCTACACACTCAAGTGTGCTAGCCTGCACTGCAGTTTGAATTGTATTTACTGCTGTTTTAGCTGCAAAAAAAAAAAAATTCTAAGCTTGTTTCCCGCCTTTCCTGTAACTATTCTAGTCCAGATTCAGACTTTCTGTATCCAGGACTGTTGGTAAGCTTCTGAGCCCCCCAAGCCTTTCTGTGTTGGAGGGAAGCCTTCTAGCTTATCAGTGGGAGTGGTAAGCATTAAGTAGCCTATTTACCAAAAGAGGAGTGATCCCTGGCCCAGAAATTGTAGCGTATTGGCCGTTTGAGCAGTTTTTTCCATCTCTTTCAACTTTCTTGTTTAAGAGCCACATTTACGCTTGTTTCCTGCCTTTCCAGTAACTAGTCTAGTCCAGATACAGACTTGCTGTATCTAGGACTGATGGTAAGTGTCTGAGCCCCCCAAGCCTTTCTGTGTTGAAGGGAAGCCTTCTAGCTTATCAGTGGGTGTGGTAAGCACTAGGTAGCCTATCCTCCACGGGAAGAGTGAGTTTTGGCCCAGAAATTGTAGTTTATTAGCCGTTTGGGCAGTTTTCCATCTCTTTCAACCTGCTAGCTTAAAAGCCTGTGTTTGCACTTGTTCCCCACCTTTCCTGTAACTAGTCTAGTCCAGGTACAGATTTGCTGTATCCAGGACTCTTTGTAAGCTTCTGAGCCCCCCAAGCCTTTCTGTGTTGGAGTGAAGTCTTCTAGCTTATCAGTGGGAGTGGTGAGCATTAGGTGGCTTATTTATCACAAGAGGAGTGGCTCTTGACCAAGAAAGTGTAGCTTTTGGCCGTTTGGGCAGTTTTTTCCATCTCTTTCAACTTTCTGGTTTAAAAGCCACACTTGCGCTTGTTTCCCACCTTTCCTGTAACTAGCCTAGTCCAGATACAGAGTTGCTGTATCCAAGACTGTTGGTAAGCTTCTGAGCCCCGGAAGCCTTTCTGTGTTGGAGGAAAGCCTTCTAGCTTATCATTGGGAGTGGTAAGCACTAGGTAGCCTGTCTACCACAAGAGGAGTGGTTCTTGGTCCAGAAATTGTAGTTTATTGACCATTTGGGCAGTTTGTCCATCTCTTTCAACTTTCTGGTTTAAAAGACCACATCTGCGCTTGTTTTCCATCTTTCCTGTAACTAACCTACTGGGAAGCACTAGAAAGCCTTAAACTGATACAAGCCTTCTAGCTTAGAAGAGAGACTTTGGAGTGATTATGTATCAGTTTTCTGTATTTTCTTACTGTACTTGACTGTTTTCCGCCTAAAACGCCAATTTTCTAGCATTTGTTGTGATTTAAAAGCTTGTTTTTTTCACATATTGTACTTATTTGACTTCTTGCACTTTTAAAAAGTTATTTTTTTTGTTTAAATAATTTGTTTAACTGTTGTAGGCTACACACTAAAGTGTGATAGCCTTTTCTGGTCGTTTGTAGTCGTTTAAAGCTGTTTTAAGTGTATTTTTTACTGTTTTTGCCTTATCCTTTCAAAAAAACAAAAACATTCCTTGTTTCCCTCTTTTCTAAGCTAGTATAGTCCAGTTTTTAGGCTAGTGCTGAATTCAGGGCTGTGTTTCAAGTTTCTGAATTGCCCATACCTTACTTGGATAGAAGGAAGTTTTTCTGTTCACCTGTGAGAGAGGGGAGCTTTGAGCAGCCTATCTGTTCCTGGAGGAATGGTTCCAGCCCAAAAGTTAGTAGTTATTGGCCATTTTGGGCTAATTTCTATCTCTTTAATTTCCCTGTTGTAAAAACCGCGTTTGCACGGTTAAATTATTCCTGGCTCCACTAAGTCTCCTCTTCAGTTTTTCCCTTGAAACTAGTCTAACTCTCAACCTAAGCACTCAAAAAGCATCATACAGCCCAGCACTTGCTCAGGCGTAATAGCAAGCACTAATATACCCTGACACTTGATTGCCCAGCAGGGTAAGGCTCTTTATTCACCCCTCACCAACCAAGCTGCTTACCCTACTATCCAGGCATGACCAAAGGGCAATTTCAGGTGTACTGTCCAGTCCAGCTGATGAATCTGGGTATCCTGAGACAATGTTACGACTGCCTCATGTACACAGACAACCCTCTCCTCCTATCACAAAACACTAACATATGTGAGAGATGCAATTATACAGCTCTCTCCACCCAAGACTGGAACAGACAGTCAAGAGGAGAAGGTTAACAACTTGCACCACACCTCCAGCCACACATAGACCTACTAAACCAGCACTGGCAAAAAATACACATAAATACACAAAAATACACAAAATCATACTCGCAGGCTCTAAATAAAAACCTGCAAAAGCATTAGAGACCTCCAAAGCAGACACGCAAACAACCTGCACCTCCCATCACAAACCAGACAACACATAAAACACAAAATCAGTGTGCCATACAATCACAGCCCTTAAGGCGAAATAACATACCTAACACACTAGTAATATGTGACGCTATAGTCAGGCACACTGACGTCCCACTCACTAGGCTGGACAAGCAGAAGGTCACTGATAGCTGCCTGTCAGTAGCCAGAATCTGCCTCATGACACAAGCACTCAGGTCACTCCAGAACAAGTACAAATATGACTGTCATTGTTCATATTGGTGTGAATGACCTGAGACGTACCTCCCTGGACTACATGAAAAGAGACATGGAAGAGCTCTCTGATCATGTAGCCCAGGCTGGTATGACCCTGACCTAGAGTAGCATCCTGCCCTCACCAAGAATGATACCTCAGTATAAAGAAAAAACGATCAATTTCAACAATTGGCTAAGTTTCTGGTGTCATTCAAAGGGGATTCAGTGTCTGTCAGCCTGAGACGACATGCTTGACAAACCGCGTTGCTTCCCAAGAGACTGCTTGCACCTGTCACCCCTAGGCTTTCAAATACTGGCCAAGGCTTTTGCTGCCCCCATAGTGCCTTTTTTGGGCAAGGCTCAAAAGTCAAACCCACCTCCGTAAACAGCACAATTAACAAAAAACTGAGGGTTATGCTACTCAACGCCAGGAGTTTAAATCTCAAAATGCATGCACTCAAAGCCCTCCTCAGTATGGAGAACATCAACATCTGTGCAGTAACTGAAACCTGATTCAAGGCTCCAGAGAGCACCCCAGCACTACCGAGCTACAACTCATTACCACATGTTTTGGCCACAGAACACGGACCGAAACACAAAAGGAGGGGGTGTATCCATATTCATCAAGGATACCTACACCTCCAGGTTAGTGGTGCAGCATGATACCTCTGAGATCATCCATGTGCAACTAATATTGGGCAAATCTGCAATGCAAATTGTGGCCTGCTACAGATCACCTTCCATGACCCAGGACCACCACTCCACCTTTCTGGGGACACTGGAAAACATGAAGGTCCTACCGAACACCCTGATATTGGGCAATTTCAATTACCCTACCATTAACTAGGAAAACTACTTGAGTACAAACTCCCAGGCCCAGCGCTTCCTGGAATTCATCAACTCAAACACCCTGGATCAGCTGGTAAACTCCTCTAACAGAGGTGAAAACATATTGGACCTGGTCATCACCAACATGGGCGGCAGGTGTTCCACACCAGAGGTCAACCCATCACTGGTTAGATCAGACCATAAACTAATTACTCTGGATGTCCACACCCCACCACCACCCCCAACTAAGGAAACCACAGTAAAAAACTTTTATAAAGCAAACTTCACCTTACTTAAGACAGAGGTGGTAAGTTTCACAGCCCCCACACTAAAGGATAATGCTGCCCAAGATGCAGAAACCTTTACAAATGAACTCTATGAGTACCTACAAGGATGCATGGATCATGCCATCCCTAGAAAAACCAAGACTCACTCCCCTAAGAGAAGGAAACCAGTCTGTTGGACCTCTGCCATAAACAGGCTATACAATAGAAGGAGGAAACTAGTTCAGAAAAAAAGCACATCCCAAGAAGGAAAGACATCCCTGATCAGTATCAGTAAGAAACTAAGGTCCCTCATAAAATCATCCAAGGTTAACTTCAAAAGAAAAATAGCCAAGGATTCAAAAGATAACGACAAAGCCTTCTTTAGCTGTGTTAAGAATCTAAGTGGCAACTCGCAGATATGCACTGAACTAGTGCAAAATAGCACAAAATATACTGAACCTACTGATATTGCCAACATCCTGGCAGATAGATTCAGTACAAACTTCACCCCCCCCCACCCCCAAAATACCAGAAAAGTGTAGTGTCCTGGAAATCACAGACGCACAGGTGAAAACAGCCCTTTCAAAAGCCAAAAACATAGCGTCAATGGGGCCAGATAGTGTCCCAGGCTGCATCTTGCACAAACTACAGAACCAACTAATCCCCCACCTAAACACACTGTTCAACCTCAGCCTCTCTACAGGCTACATGCCCATAGAATGGTACACAGCAACGGTTATTCCACTCCACAAAGGAGGGGCCACAACTGACCCTGGTAACTATTGCCTCATAAGCCTGACTAGCCTGGACATTGGGAACCTCCAAACACTTGACCCGACTCATTTCGGCTTTGTTAAGGGCAGATCATGCCTACTATACCTGGTTGACTTCTTTGAGACAGTCATCAAAGCCATAGATGAGGGAAAGGTGGTTCACACAGCCTACCTTGACCTCGCCAAGGCTTTCGACACCATTCCCCACTTGGGTATTACAGAACAACTCACCAGCCTGAACATAAACCCCTACGTCACGAGATGGGTTGCCAACTAGATTACAGACAGAACTCACATGGTAAGAATAGCAGGCTCCAGGTCCGATTCTAAACCAGTCACAAGTGGTGTCCCGCAAGGCTCAGTCGTGGGACCCCTACTGTTTGGCATATACTTCTCAGAAGTACAGGCAAACACAGGAGGACTATGACTAACCAAGTTCGCCGATGACTGCAAACTGGGAGCCATAATTGACTCTCCGGCTGACACGGATATCCTCCAAAAGGGCCTTATTGAGACAGACACCTGGTGTCTAAGTCATGACCTCAAGCTAAATGCCAAAAAGTGCATAGTCATCCCGTTTGGGAAAAGCAAAACACCCATGAATTACCACATCGGTTGCAGACCCCTTAATACAGAAGAGGCAATAAGAGATCTGGGGACCCAGGTAGATAGTAATCTCTCCTTTGACAATTATATTGCCAAAGTAGTTAGGAAATCCTTCTATGTAGCCCATCTAATTACTAAAGGGTTCGCATCGAGAAATAAAGAGGGTATAGTGCCCCTCTATTTGTCACTCATCAGACCCATTTGGAATGTACCTCGCAAGACACTTCCAACAGCTGGAAAGACCACAAAAGTACCTAAACAAGAGGATTACTGGCCTCAAACATATGTCCTATGCAACCTGACTGAAAAAAAACTGTGGCTGTACTCAGTGGCATATCGCTTACTCAGAGGTGATCTCTGCCTGACTTACAAAGCCATTTCCAACTCAGAATTAATGGACATGCTCCACCTAAAGAAATCTAAGTCGCTGCAAGCCATGCACTCTAGTGAGCTAAATCTCACCACAACAATAAATAGAACATGCTGGAGGTATAGATTCCTGTCACAGAGACTCCCCATGCTTTGGAACAAAATTCCAAACTACATCAAGCAGAGCCCCTTACTAACACTCTTTAAGAGAAACCTTGACGAGTAGATGGGTAACAGAAAATACACCCCTGGGATCACTTCATTGGCTCTGCTTGACAGAGGATCAGTTAATTAATCAATGGGGCGGCAAAAGCCAACACACTCTGGCTAGGCTTATAAATGCCCTCAGGCAGATAGCCTAGTACCTACCTATGAACCTATGAACTGAAGAACAGACAACTAAAATATGACACCAGAGTCTCTGCAGCCATTTCAATGTCCCATTACCTGGTTATTTCACCCCATTTACCATAAACACTAATGTGTGCATACTGCTTTACTTCTTCAATGATTATTTGGATTTTATTTTTACATTTATAGCACAACAATGCACAAACACTAATAGACATCTGCTAAACAAAGCAATACTGTCTCACAATGAAAATAGACTTGGCATTAAAACTTCTCTGCCTTTGACACTCACATTCATTGAAACCCACACTACATCCAAAGAAAATGCATCTGGCCAGTGATGGATAAAGATTACCTTAGGGCTGTTTTCAAATTATTGGCCCCTTGCACACAAAACAAGAAACATACATGTGTTCTTTTCTTTGATACATCTTCCTGACTTTATTAAATTACATTCCTTGTATAATACAGCACACTTGTTAGACAGAGCGCATCTTAAATTTATTGTTTGAACATTTTTCCAGTAGGCTGTACTGTAGGCAATGAAACAAAATGCATGAACCAATAATGACAAAACTGCCAAATTCAGAACATTTCCATCATAAAAGTCTACTTCCACACCCACATTATAAATAGAATGACAGTAGTGTAAGCCATAGGCATCTTGCACAGCTTCTCACACTTATTTTTAATTTCAGTTTTTTTTTGGGGGTGGAACAAAAGGACAAAAACCAGGGACACACTTTAAACGTTGCTTTTATAATTTTGGAAAGTTGCTAGAATAAAATGTTGTGTTACCACCATGCATTTCACTGGCAAGTCTTGATCCCAGGAACCTATGCACTACAGTCAGAGCAACATACCACTATGCAAAATCAGCAGTTTCCTGAAAAATAGGAAGACTGAAACTTAATGGCTATCATTTAATGAATTCAGTTCTCACGTCTCACCATAGCTCTCAACCTCTTACCACAAAAAATCTGGACAAAGCCAATAATGGGGGAATACAAATTCAGTTCTCACTTCTCATCATTGCTCTCCACTCTTGACACAAAAAACCTGGACAAAGCTCACAAGTGGTGGTGGCTAGGGACTTTAGGCTCTTTTCACCTGTACCCAAGGTACAGGGTTTGAGCCTGAGTACCTGTAGCCACCAGGTGTATTAAATGTGGGCATTTTCACACAGACACGCACCTTCATTCTGTCTGGCCGTTCCCACACACACCTTCATTCTGTCTGGCCATTCCCGCAGGTCCGATTCCTGTTCCCCAAACATAAATAATCCATTAGAATCCAGAGCATTTTTCCGGTTAAATTATGAAGGAGTGCAGGAAGATCATCAGATGTATCATACGATTCATGAAATCCAGGAATACCACAGTGGTAAGAACCATATATGTTTTCTTAATTAGACTGTAAACTGGTAACCAAACTAAAATGCATATGCATGCGGATTATGCCAACTGTGTATGCTTTCCACACTGTTGAAAATGACAGGAATGGAAGGAAGCAGAGGACATTTACAAAAATAACTAACATGAAGGTATTGTCATAAGAGGAAATAACATTAATAGGAGTAGTATAAGCAGCCTACAGATATAGACATTTGAATCTGATTCAATTAAATAAGGCTGCACACCATCCTTTTGTGTGGGAATTTGATCCAGGTGTACAGTGGCCATTGCCATTCCTGTCTGAACATAATCCATTTGTTTGTTGCCATTCTCACTCACATTTGAGCAGCCAGGCCAGCCAGAAATGCGTGAGCTCCTTGAGCTCAATTCCAACAGGCTGGTAGCCCTGACAGAACTGATGTCATCGTGCACGTGATAACATCAGCTCAAACAGCGCAAAAAATAAAAAACGAAAGAAAAAACTTGGAAATGAAGGGGTGCTACTCGGGAATCATGGCACCCCTTCATTTGGACCCCAAACCTCGATAAAAACCGAGTAATTTGGTGCATTTGGGAGGTATGCAGAGCACCTGGAGAAACCCCCAAATGACCACATGGAGGACATGCAGACACTGCACAGAAGGCACTCCAGCCGAGGATCAAACTTGGAAACCTCTTACTGTGAGGTGGCAATGCTAACCGCTGCACCACCACAGCCACCCAGGTTAGTTTAGTTTTAAAAATAAAAATAGAATAACTGTACATGTAAATTAAAGCATGAGAGTATAGAAAAAGTGTTTTTGACCTTTGGAAGGTACAGAACCCTTCTCATAAGCACTTTTCACATCAAAGTTTGAAAACCCAAAGGTTTTAATATTTGACACACTAGATGTAATTATATATGAACTTAATACAGTGGAAGTAGTACCTTTTTATCTGGTCATGCCACTGTGTAGCTCGCTAAAAGGGGAAGCTATAACAGATTTTTTTTTTATGTATTTTATTTTTAGTCTATTTATTTTTTTTTACTGGCATAATGCACTGATCACAATAGAAAATCCTTGGTCCTGTCCTCTTTAACATTCTCACCAACACCATCCACACATCCATACAGCAGGCCTCCCTAATATAGTACGCAGATAACTACACACTCGTTTATCTGACAACATGGCACACCTCCAAAACATTACTGAGGAAGCTTTAACAGCAACTGAAACATGGCTTTGTAGCTCACAACTCGTGCTCATCCTTATATAAAAAAAAAAAAAAAAAAAAAAAGAAACTACCACTGTTTCCCCCAAATTCCTTTCCCATGG
This sequence comes from Protopterus annectens, assembly GCF_019279795.1. Classification (NCBI taxonomy): domain Eukaryota; kingdom Metazoa; phylum Chordata; order Ceratodontiformes; family Protopteridae; genus Protopterus; species Protopterus annectens. The sequence continues at coordinate 627,473,568 of NC_056751.1, read as the reverse complement.
GAAAAAATGAGAAACTACTAATTTTTCCCCCAAATTCCTTTCCCATGGGGGAAAAAAATTTTAAAGTCCCATCTCTTGTTAATGCCATCGAAGTCACTTCTTATAGCAAATTATTAGGGATGATAGTGAATGGTAATCTTAAATTTGACCTGCATATACAGAATTGCATAAGAAAAATTCATGAAAAAACTAGGGATGCTTTATAGAGCCAAAAACCTTCTAACCGACACTTGCCACTACTTATCTCCTCTGTACACTCCTTTATGGCACTCAGGCATTACAAAAATCAAAACTTGAACACAATGGTGTAACAAAGTTGCTAAGGTTGTAGTAAATACCCCTTTCAGAACCCAACACCGTATAGCACTAAATTGATTAGAACTACCTATCAGCTAACATATACATAGCTTCTTACCACCTATAAAGTTATCCAAAACCTATCTGCTTGTCCAGCAGTAAATAACATTCTACACAACTGTGTTCCCAATTGGTCTTTATGATCCAGTGACCAAAAACATCTCTCTGTTCAGAAACTGATACAATTTACTGGGCATTGTCTGTACTCATACCCTGTTGCAAAGGCCTGGAACTCCTTATCTCTGTTCATCAGGTTACCAAAACCACTCTGAAAGACTTCCTAGCCAAAACCTGGTTCTGTTCTTGCTCCACCCAGGATTAAACTGTATTATTAAATGTGAACAAAGACCTATTCATACCTTACACCTCCTTTCTCTCCCTTCTTCACTCACTTCCTTCAATCATTTTCTCTCTCCTGGCTTTCTCACTAAATCAAGACTGTTTTTCTCTTTCTTTGTATTGCAATTCCTGTCTGTATTATACTAGTTTAACCTTTAATTTCTATGTGAACTGGCTAAAATGTCTATAATTATTAAATAGTTATATAACTTGTATCTGTTCTTAAGCAACATTGTCATATTCCGTCTAATTTGGTATAATTATTTAAACTGTAGTTGCTTTTTGTATTATTTTTAAAGACTGTAGAATTATTAGTCTTAAAATGTTTTCTAATACTTTGGAGCTTTTCAGCTTCGCCTTCTCTGAAAATGGGATCCTACCCAGTTAGAATTTTCTGGTAATCAAATGTCAGTAAATAAATAAATAAACCATTTTCTGGCACAACCCAGGTTGAAAGATGTATACACATGAGCAGGGACTTGAACTCTGGACCCTCAGATTAAAAGATTGATGCCAACCCACAGAGGTATTCGGACATATAAGGAAAGACTTGAGTTTTTGTGGGGACATGAGATTACAACTATGCGAACTTGTTAACAGAACATTTTTATTCATCTTCTGGAATTTTTGTGTTTTGCATTCTGCCCATTGCAGTTGCCCCTTCATGTGCTACCATTAACACTCCTCCTTTAATGGTTAATGTGCTTTGAAACTCCTGCAGGAGACCTGCCTCTTCTCCTTGCACTCTCAGCCACCTAGTGTATTTTCCCCCACCTTAACAACTCTTTACTGCTTCATATGTTGAGCCACACACAGTCGTATGATTCTGCACTGTACCTCCACCCAAGACAGAGGCTTCCCTTTCCAAGGAATGTAGGCTTATTTTACGCCATTGCTGTGTGCCCAATGCTGGCTTAGAGAGATACCTTATTGGATGCTAAAGAAGACTGTTGAGGTACCAGAAGACATTTTCTGTGTCCAAGTTCAGAATTCACAAGAAGAGACCACCTCTTCATTTTCTTAGTTATCTCTTTCCAGAAAGTTAAGATGAAAGACATCCTCTGCATAGCACAATACATTGCTACCATTTCTTCATCCACCTCTGCTGCCTTTGTGGATAATTTCTCAGACATCCCTTCCCACCATGGACAGAAGGTGGTGAAGGTACTTAATCCTTTCTATCACTGAGCAGATTTCCAGCAACAGTGACCAATTGCCAAAACACTTTCTCTTTTACAGATGTCTCTTTCTTTCTTGAAACTCTACATTATTTTTACTTGGTAGTTCTTTTGGCAGCTCACTGCAGTACTCCTGCTCTCTGTATGAAGTAATACTTCCTTACATCCATCTCCTTGCACTTGCCACTAGTGCTGCCTTCTTTTCCTTCTATCCTTTCTACTGAGAAACAAATGCCACATATTCCCCTAAATAAATAAAGGGCTTCCATATCTTATACCATTCTTTACATTTATTGAGTGCGCACATTCCCAAATTTTCCTGTTACCAGAATCCTTTCAAATCCAGTGTATTCTTAATGAGTTCTGCTGTACCCCCTGCTCTTGATGTAACTCATTTGTCTCTGTACTGTCTCACCAGCAGCTGTGTCCTCATCACTGTTTCTTATATAGGAAGAACATCTCCTGCATTCCTTTATTCCAGTATCATGTCTGTGGATCAAAATATTTCCTAACCTCTGTCCCTGCCAATTTGGCATTGTTGTTGTTGATGGTTTGTTCTTGGGGTGAATATATCTTATTTTTTTTCTTCCAATGTATTCTGAAGGGTCATACTGCCAGTGTTTTTTATACTTCTCATTGGTGTTATGTCCAGAATTCCTCAGCTTGCCTTTCCCTACATTGAACATTAGGTACATCTGTTGACAAACCCCACTGTGCATCTTTAGGTTCTCTATGCATTCTAGTTTCCCTGCAAGTTGTCACTGTACTAATTTTGGTGTCATTGATGTACAGATTTTGTGCAAATGCTCTCTCTATCACAAGTTGATTGAATAGCTATGGTCACATTACTAATATGTGCAAAACCTTGCCTGTCTCCTTCCTTTCCTAGAAGCATGCCTCGTTATGGTCACTCCCTGCTTCCTTCCCATTCTTCAGTTTGTTTCCCACTTTATCAACCAGACTCCTCCTCTCCCTTCTGCCTTGAACTTCTCATTGGTCTGATGTGTAGTCTAACACTGAATGTTTAGCTGAAGGCAGATCACATCCACATTTCCCTATGTTCAGCTCTGCCAGAACTTGATGAGATTCAAATGGTCATCTGCTATGCCTTAAAATGTTGCAAGTTCAGCCTGTCTAACTCTCTGAAATATTTTCCAGCATACTGATGAATTACTAACTATTCTATAGTTGTCTGAGTCCTTCTTTGAACCTCCCATTTAAAGGGTTTCTCCAGGACCTTCCTTTAATCTTGTAAGCCTCACCCTTTTATTCCAAAGATAAGTTATACAAGTATGTCTGCTAGCATTCCTTCCATCACATCTGCCAATTCCTTGAGGACTGTTGGATGCATTTCTGTCAACCCTTTTGCCTTGCCACTTGTTTCCCTACCTCTTTCTTGCCATCCTCCCAGTCCATTCATCCATTGTACTTTCGCTTCTACCAATATTGGCATCCATCCTTTCTTTCATTAGTTCTTCTTTCGGCTTTTCCCGGTTAGGGGTCACCACAGCGGAACTCCGGTCCGCTGATGGTTGGCAGTAGATTTTTACGGGTGCCGAGGTGCCAGCTTAACGCCCAAACTTCAACGAAGGCACGCCCATTCTATGCATGTCTTTCGAACAACACTCGACCGCGGGGAGGACATGCAAACTCCAGACAGAAGGCGCTCCAGCCGAGAATCAAACGGGATAACCTCTTGCTGTGAGGCAACAACGCTAACACTGCACCACCACAGCTTATACCATTTCTTTCATTAGTATTAGTGTGAAGAATTTTTCAGTCTTTCCCCTGCACCTTCATATCATGGCATCCTCTCAGATCGATAACCCCTGTAATTCCAGTCTTATTTTCCTTCTGTCTCGCATACAAAAGATTGTTTTCTGTGTCTCCTTTACCAGTCTTGTCATTTTTTTCCATCTAAGCTTTTTGCTGTCTTTAAAACCCTTTTTATAAAACAGGGTCAGGCTCGAAGCAGCCCTCAAATGAGTACATCCTACTTCACTAAATTGCTAGCTGCAGTCACTACATTCCTTTTTCGATTTGGAAGCTTTGGCCCTCAGCCCAATATGCTAGTCCTCATGCAGCAGTCCTAACTGTTTGAGATTCTTATTGTAAAGTAAATAAAATGAAAGTAAAACCATTGTTTTAATAATAATAATAATAAAAATAATAATAATACTGTTGCACAGTGACAAGGAATGCTGTTGGCTGTTTGAATCTGTCAGAAGAAGCCTTCATTTTTTATGCTGGTGGACTTTTGATGCATTGAGAGCCATCCCATGACAACTGTTTGAAGTTTGCTGTTTGGGGATATCTAAGGATAAAGCTGGTTACTTTTGGACCTACTGATGAAAAGCCCAAAGGAAATGTTTCTCTTAAGATGCTTTCACCCCTTCTGAAATCACCATACTGTGGCATGATCTTTGCAATTCCCACATGCGTAGCACAATACCATTTGCAGTTCCTTCCTTTAGCATGTAATTTCACTTCTTTTCTGAAAAAAAAACCAGTTTAACTTGGATAGCAGATTTTGGGACATTTCTTACAGCTGTCTTACTCTGTATTTTTCAGGGAGGTAAGTAACACATTTGGTTTCTTCATGCATATTCCTTGGAAGAGGAGTAGGTTAACATTTTACTCTGCTATACTTTTCTGAAAAGGAATTGTTATAAATTTAAAAAAAACAAGATTTCTATGTTTAATCAAAGAAATTGCTCTTGTCTGCTTTTTTTAGGGTTGCTAACTCCCCCCCCCTAACTGCCTACTGACAGTTCCTGCTATTAGGTTTTTCTCTTTGCATGGCCCTAATCCTGCTCCATGTGGGCTGATATGGGCACCTAGGGGACCTCCTCTGCTCTCCCAGTGGCAAGTGTGCCCCCTTGGAGCTGCCATAACCAGCTTGAGATCACTAAGTCTTTGTCATTTTGTCTTACAGCTACTGTGAATTTGTATGTCACTGCTTTGATTGGAGCAGTCAGCTAACTGCAACCCCATCTCTCTTCCCCCCAAAGATGGGAGACGCAGTGGAAGTCACTCGCTCCCACCCCCAACCATGCTCTTCTTTTAAGTGTTGCTAATATATAGTCCCATGATTTGCTGTCCACCCTTTACCCCACCAAATTTAATGGCTACATATACAATGCTTCTGTTTTATAGTTAGTTGTCATGCTAGAGGCAGTTTAAGGAAATTGTAAATATTGTGCCTAATGCATAGGTTCATAGGTTATTACTAGGGTAATGGCACAAGAGCCTTTACAAACCTAACCAATAATATTTAGGATATGACAATATTATGTCTTAATTCCCAGATATGGGATGGGATGGGGTGGTGTCAGGGTAGTGTGTCTTTTGGGTGTTAGAGCCCTGAGTCATTTTACAGACTGCCTTTGTCCATAAGGGACATGGGCAGTACCCCAGGAGTGAATTTATGGTTCTCCATCCATTTATCCAAATTCTTTTTGAAGAGAGTGAGGGACAGACTTTTTTTTTTAATGAAGATGAGAAGTTTATTCCATAGATGAGGTAGCCTTTGGAATATGAATCGGTCTGTCCAGCAAGTTCTGTTAGGGTCACAATTAAGCTTCAGGTTCATGGAACATGTAATCCTTGTATATTTTTTTCTTGGGAATATGTAACATTTTCATCAGGTCTGGATCAGCAAATGCCTTGTAGGTCAGGTGTAAGTCCCCTCTCAATAAACTGTATGAGACTGAGTAAAGTGATAGGATCTTTAGTCAGTCTGCATAATACATGTGTTTTACATTTGCATTTTTTTAGTGAGAAACCTCTGGTGCTGCTCCAATTGGTTTAAGTGCCTGTTTAGGTACATGCAGTAGGGAGCATTGTACTTTATTATGGGCCTGATGAGGGCCGGGTACAATGGCACTGTGACTCCTTTGACCTTGATGCCATGCCTTTACTTATAAGTTGAGCCACACAGAAGGATTTCCTCACTACTGTAGCTACCTGGTGGTTATAGTTTAGGTTGGTATCTATCTGTATTCCTAGGTCCCTCACCATTGGGTCTACATTTAGGGGTGTGCTATCAATATTACAATTTGCAGGGATATCTGATTTACCAAAGGGTATGAGTACACATTTTTTAGCATTTAGCCTCAGACCATGGTTTTGGCACCAGTCGTTTGCCATTTTTACGACTGTTTGTATTAAAATCTATTGTATAAGATGTTTATTGTTACTTTTTGGTGAAAATGTTATCCTAAACAAACGTGGAAAACTATAGCAATCGCTTGGAAGTGATGAGGACACGAAGACAGTTAAGCATTTGGATACTATTTTTCCTGATATATAGCTTACATTTAACTGAATCTTGTTCTTGTTAATTCCTGTAGTATTATGTAGGAACAAAAAAAAAATGTGCAATTAAACATTTTTGCTGCAGGAGATGACAGGTGCAACTGAAAGACACATAAAGCGCAAATATTTTACTCCTTTTTCTATTTATGATGTGCAGACTTGAAGAGGACTGGAAGAAGACTGGGTACATTAGACTGATTAGCTAGTTATTGTCACATTTCACAGGTCTGTATTATATACTCGAAGTTTCAAAACTTCGACACTCATATGATTGACACCGTATGAATGAAGTTTGAAACATTGAATATATAATAAAAAAGAAAAAAGAAAAACTTACCGAAATGCTCTGAGCAGGGAGGCAAGCGCCCCTGCACCCCCCACACCCCCGCTACTTAGATATACCAACTCCAAGATTGCACTTCAGTGCAGAAAAGGGAAATCTTCCCATTCTGCGGCATACAGAGCCATTTGTTTTAACCTTCGAAGTTCGATCATATGGTGTCGGCCATGTGACATTCGAACATTCGAGGCTATAATAGGAACCCCATTTCACACCACCCTGGTTGCTTATTACAACAAACAAAAGATTATTCTGACAACATCTACTGCTGAGATGGTAAAAATCAAGATGAAGCCATGTTTGACGAAATGAATTTCAGACGTGAGTTTGAAATCTTAATTATTCAGAGTGCTTGACAAGTACTCTGGATTTCCTGACACAAACCCTAAATTCCTGACTTTGAAGGAAAGTATATTTGACAGATGGCAGCCTTAGCTTTTCTGTAATCATAGGAACATAGGAATAATACTAGGCAATCTATCAAAAGGACCATAAGAGACCTGTCCATATATACATTTTTAAGTAGGCAAACTTAAAAATTCTTGCTAGCCTTTATGTGTAATTAGTAGCACCCTCCTTCCAAATTTATCAGGACCATGCATGATAACTCTGTTGTAAATGTGTCTGCCCATTCAGTCAGGGCAGGAAAAGTAGTACGTTGCTTGACCTGTTCTGAGAAGTTATTCTGTAGGCTGGGAATATGTTGAGTTAGGAACCTCTCCTACCTGCAAGTCTTGTTTGTTTAATGATGTAAATTTAGATCTCTAGCATGGATGGTTGTATAGCCACTGGTTTTGTGAAGGAACAACAGATCAAATAGGATTGTCTCTCTCATTGCTGGAAAAGTAAAACACTGGTCATCCTGGAGCAGCTGGTAAGTTACTGAGTATGTGGAGAGTTGGTTGTACTAATCTACTGGATTAGTTGAATGGTTTAATGCCTTTATTTATTTATGTATTGTTAAAAATCATTGGGGCATTTCTAGTTGGTTAGTATGTTTGGATTTGTACATACCAGATGGGAGGCATTGTATACTTGGCTTTGTTTCTTGCTTGGATCAGTATAGACATGTCAGTTGCTGGGTCAGACTTATTTCTTTGTTTTTTCAGGCACAATGGGGGTGAGCCTGTCCCCTTGCAGTGTTCCAGGAGCCAAACCAACTTTTCACCTTGCAGAAGATGAGCTTGAACTTGGCCTTGGTAAGCAGACCTACATTTAAGTTTCTAAGTGAGTAAAATTATAATTCAATTTCAGTGTTATGATAAATCTTTCTGGGTTCATAATAAATTAAAGTACCAGCTTATAGAGACCAGATGGCATAATGGTTAAAGTCTTCGACTCCCACGCCCAACGTACAAGGTTTGATCCTGACCTCCGACCAGTGCCTTTTTGGAGTTTGCACGTCCTCCCTGTGTCTCTCTGGGGTTTCTCCCATGTCCGAGAAACATGCTGAGTGTTTCTATCTCAAACTCACCAATGAATGGAGCTTTGGGCAGCAGCACAGACTCTACATGGTGCCCTATAGGGGGAAGAGTTGTACAGACCAATTGCTTTGGGCATCTACTGTGATGGGCAGTATCCTCAAGATAGGAGACCATGGATCACAGACTGCATGCTGTGGCAGGGCTAGCCACTCAACAGTGTAAAATATGGCCCTAGGTGATTCGGTCATGTTGACTAATGTCTTCAAAATGGGCATGGGTAGTTACCAGAGATAAATAGGTTGAGGACCCGGCCTACTGTGACCTATGCCAGGGACCCTTGCTAACGGTGGGAGGGGCAGTGTATGCCCACCATAAAACCCAGCAGCCCTGGGTCAATAAGCTACTGGCCGACCTGGGTTACCTCTGTTGAGCGAAAGTTGGATATAAAACCAACCAACCTGCCAAACATGAACTGAGAATTGCTACGCTTAATATAGGTTCACTGACAGGGTGCAGCTTGGAAGTGGATGACCTGATGATATGGAGGAGGTTGGACATTCTATGTATCTAAGAGATAAGATGGAAAGGCAGTGCAGCAAAGCCACTTAGCTTGGGATCCAGACTCTACTTACTCAGGAGGGGGCAGGCTAGAAATGGTGTAGGAATTGTGGTGAGAGAGAGGCTTCAGAAGACAATGAGGGATATCATCAGAATTAATGACAGACTCATGGCAGTCGGACTCCAGCGTAATGATAGGGCAGTATTCATAATCTCAGCCTATGCACCACAGCAGGGTTGTGATAGTGAGGAAAAGAGTGCATTTAGACAGCAGTTGCAGGACCTACTAGATAAAGCAGGACAACATGAATTGGTGTTGATAATGGGTGACTTGAATGCACATATTGGGACAGACAGAACAGGACATGAGGACTGCCTGGGTCCACATGGGTGGGGCAACAGGAATAAAGAAGGAGAAGCCATTCTACACTTCTGTCTGGCAAATGGCTTGATAGTAGCCAGCACATGGTTCAAAGAGAGGGACAGTCACAAGATCAGATACAAGAGTAGCCAGCATGCAACTTAGGTAGACTTTCTCCTAGTAAGGAAAAGGCACTGGGGTAGAATCCATGATTTCTAAGTCATCTCCAACGAAACAATCAGTCCACAGCATAAACCACTAGTTGCCACAGTCAGCTGCAAGCAGTGGTCAGAGAAAGCTCTAACATCAGCAGAGACCAAGCTGAAGACCTGGAAGTTGACTGCAGAGAAAGTACAACAGTTCAAGGAATTACTCAGAGCTCTAGCACCCCAATAACAGGAGGAAACAGGTGGAGTTGAACAAGAATGGCAACACCTAAAAACAGCATGTGTTAGATCTACAGAAAAGATACGTTGCTTAGCCAGGTATGGAAATAAGGTACATAAGGAAAGCTGGTGGTGGAATGCAGAAGTCCAGGAAGCCATCAAAAGAAAGGAGGAGTGGAGGAAGAAGTGGGGTATAGAAAAGACTGACCAGGCTAGGAAGGACTACTGGTTGGCTAACAAAGAAGCTTCAATAGCAAAGAATAGGGCACCGTAGGCACTCTACCAACTTCTGGAAAGTAACTCAGTAAGTGGCACAAAGAAACTATATCAGGTTGCAAGGCAAAGACAGAAAGATAAAGAAGATAGTCAGAAACCCTTTATAAGTGATGCCAGCAACAACCTGCTCACCAGTCCACAGGACATCAAAGGCAGATAGAAGGAGTATTTCCAGCAGCTTCTGAATGAAGAAAACCCCAGAGAAAATGTACTGCCCCAGGCACAGCCTACGATGAGAGAAGAAGAGGAGCCCACCCTAGAAGAAATAAGAACAGCACTAAGGAAAATGAAGTCAGGGAAAGCAGCAGGCTCAGATGAGGTCACAGCAGATATGATAAAGATGCTGGGTGAGCTAAGGGTGAAATGGCTCCTGAGGGTACTAATAGCAGTGTGGAGAGAAAGGCATATCCCAGATGACTGGAGAATAAGCATACTCATGCCAGTGTACAAGAACAAAAGGGGACATTCACAACTGTGGGCAGTACAGATGCATCAAACTCTTATCACACTGCATGAAAGTTCTGGAGAGGGTGATTGATAAATGGATATGCAGAGTAGTAGAGTAGTAGAATGTAAGATGGGAGATGAGCAGTTTGGAATCTGATCAGGATACAGCACAACTGACCTGATGTTTGCAGTGAGACAGATAGTTGAGAAGAAGGTAGAGACGAGGAGAGAGTCCAACTGGGCATTCCTAGACTTGGAGAAAACATGTGACAAAGTCTCAAGAAAGCTGATCTGGGCAGTACTGTTGTGGTTTAAAGTCCCAGAAACAGTGGTAGAATTAGTGCAGGCTATGTACAAGGACCCAATGACTCAAGTACAAACAGTGTTCTGCCTCACAGAGGGGTTATCAGTGGGAGTGGGTGTACATCATGGTTCAGCTCTGAGCCCACTGCTGTTCATACTGGTGATGGACTACATTAGCAGTCAGGTCGGAGGGGATAGATCAACAAAGTTGCTGTATGCAGACAATGTGGCATTACAGGCAGACTCTGAGTAGAAATTTAGCAAAGGATAGGAGAGTGGAATGCAAAGCTGAAGGCACATGGGATGGAACTAAGCACAGATAAGATGGTGGTAAAGGCAGCAAATTGGGGAAATCAGAAGAAGCTGAAAATAGAGATGGAAGGGAAGATAGTGAAACAGGTAAACAGCTTCAAGTATCTGGGAGGGGTGGTTGAGGAGAAGGGAAGTCAGAATGAAGAGGTCAAAGCTACAATCAGAGGGGTGGTAGCCAACTGGCATAGAGTGTCAGGTGTAGTCTATTACAGAAGAATGCCAAAGAAGCTGAAAAGTAAGGTGTGTAAGACAGTGGTGTGACCAGTACTACTGTATGGTACAGAAACCTGGGCAATAAAGGCAGAATAGTTGAAGAAGCTAGAGGTGATGGAAATGAAGTGCCTGAGAAGGGTGGTAGGATGCACACTGTGGGACAGATGAAGAAATGAGGACATAAGACCAAAAGCCAAAGTAGCTCCAATTGCAGAAAAGATCAAAGAGAACAGATTATGGTGGTTTGGATGCATGTACAGAAAAGCAGAAGACAATTTGATGAGGAAGATTTGGGACAGACAGGAAGAAGGTAAGAGGAAGCAAGGACATCCAGCAAAGAGGTGGATGGATTGTGTGAAAGAAGATCTGCAACAGTCAGGCATGAGTGTTGAAGAAGGCAGGAGTTTGGCACTGAATCGAGAGAGTTGGTGGCAGTTAACACAATACCACAACCCCATCTAGAAAAAAAAATGGGGAAAAGGGGGCTGATGTTGATGAATAAATTAAAGTACCATTTAATGTTCATTAGATCATTGTTGTTGAAGCTATTGCAAGATAGGATGCATCTTTCCAAGGATAGCATATGGCTGTCCAGTTTACAAAGCTTCATGCTCTTTCCTCACTCACCGCCTGTTCTTAGCATGAGAGCACATATTGGTGTAAAAAGGGTTGCACAGGCATGCCAAAACTCAGAACCTTCTTGGCATTAGTATGTTCACGCAGACTTTTGTTAACTTAGCTGCAAGTTATACCTGCAGATGGCTTCAGCTACAAATGAACATCAGGTAGATAAGTACCCCACTGAGGATCACATAGAGATTTTTCAAGAAATTGTCTTGTGCCTTTCAGAAAAGGCAAATGTTCTTTGGAAGGCAAAATTTCTATAAAGACACATTCTATTTTTTTTTTGTTTTTACCTTAGTGAAGGTTGCATCTGGTCATGTCAGATCTTTGTCTTTTACACCTGAAATAGTTAGGAGAAGGCTTAATGCTTGAAAAATGTTCTTTGTACCTTTTCTATGGCTAGTCCTATTATAAGTGACAAGGATAGTTCTGCCTTTGATAATGTTCACCCCCCCCCCAAAAAAAAAAAAAAAAGATTTGTAGGTCTTCACTTTGGCCTCAAAGGCACTAAATTCCCAAACACATATATAAAAATATCTTTTATTAATTTTTGCTAATATGCAGCAAACTTTGGGTAACCTTAGGTAACCTGCCTAACTCTGAGATTCAAACCAATCTGTTGGAAATGTTAACTCTGCTTCCCAAGTCACCAAACTGTCTATAAAGTGTGATTATTATGTTGTGGATGCTGTCTCAAGAACTGCTGGCATTTTTGGAGCTGGCATCCATAGGAGTGCTTATGCTAGGCTACAGAAATTACTATAAAATTTGAAATCTCATCTTTTAAATGCCCATCTTGGAAAGGCACGTGTTAACTGGTAATCTCTCTGTGGAGGTGCCTAAGAAACTGGAAGAGAGAAGCAAATTAATGCAAAGTGTGAAATAACTATTTTTATCTCCCATTCCCAAGTTCCAGCAAAAATATCCATCCAATCCAGGGGCTTTCTTTCAAAACTCTGTTAAATCCAACCAGCAAAAATCCTCCAAGCAGTAGTGTAAGAATAATTGGCAAGATGATGCTGAGAAGAAAGGAAATGAGTTACAAGGACCATCTTTTCAAAAGAAAAAACAGTGGTTATCTTTTCCTCCTCCCATCACTATCACCCACTTCCCTCTCCAGTCTTTTTTCCTCCTACCGCCCATCACCCACTTCCCTCTCCAGTCTTCTTTCCTCTTACCGCCCATCACCCACTTCCCTCTCCAGTCTTCTTTCCTCCTACCACCCATCACCCACTTCCCTCTCCAGACTTCTTTCCTCTTACTGCCCATCACCCACTTCCCTCTCCAGTCTTCTTTCCTCCTACCACCCATCACCCACTTCCCTCTCCAGTCTTCCAAGATTGCAAGCAGTTTCTGCCTTTGTCCTTCAGTTTGGAAATTGATAACTTCAGACTCTTTGGTGCTAAGCATCATGCAGCATGGTTAAAGGCTTTAATGGACATCCCCTCCCAGTCAGTCTGGAATTTCTGTCCCTCCAAAGAACCAAATTCATCTTTTCTTCTGCCTCAAATTATTTTAGAGCTTCTAACTCAAGGAGTAATAGAGCCAGATCACCCCATACACAGCAAGGAAAAGGTTTCTGTTCCCCAGAAAAGAATGCACTTGGAGTCCCATTTAAGGCTTTCCAAACTCAATACCTTTCTTCTTGTTCCAAAATTCAAAATGCTGCTCTTTCAACCCTCTTCCCCCTCCTGTCATCCAGTATTTCCTTGCCACCCTAGATCTCAAAGATGCCTGTTTGCACATTCTAGTGTACAAAAAACACAGTTGTTTTATTGAGATCATTTACCCTGGGACTGCATTTTCAGTTTACATCTGTATCCTTTGGTCTCTCTACTACCTCAGGAGTCTTCATATTGTCTTGCCCAGTCATAGCCTTTTGGCATAATGGTTAAGGTGTTTACATCCAATTCACAAATTACAAGGTTTGACAATGCCCCAATGGAGTTTGCATGCTCTTCTTGTGTCTTTGTGTGATTCCTCCCACCTCCTAAAAACATGCTGAGTGTTTCTACCTCAAATTCACCCAAGAGTGGTGTTGTGGGCAGCAGCAGCATAGACTCTGAATGGTGCCCCATAGGGGGAAGAGTTGTATGGATGAACTGTTTTGGGCATTAACCATGATGTGCAGTATCCTTTAGATATGAAAGCATGGATCACAGACTGTTAGCCATGTCAGGGTCAGCCACTCGATGGTATAACAGTTGGCTCTAGGTGACTGTTGAGCTGACTATCTGTACCCTTTGGTCCCTACTACCAACGGAGTCTTCAGAGTGCCTTGCCCCAGACATAGAATTTTGCAGACTGCAAAGCATTCACATGTACCCTTACCTGGACAATTACATTATTTCAGTATCTTACAGCCAAGACACTCACATCCCTTCATTTCCTAGTGTGGCTTCTCAACAGCATGGGCTTCAAACTAAATATAAGAAAGCCAGAATGTACTGCTCATTGCTCTGACTTTTGCTAGATGGGTATCTGAATTACATGTCCTTATGTCTACTGAACCCTTTCTGAACTTCCATAAGGACATTGTGAGTCTTAGAACCAACTCCTCCTTTGTGCTTTTACGTAAGTTTGTTTCAGAATTTTCCCTTAGCCATGCTATGTTCTATTCTAACCTTAAAAATAAATAAGGGAGAAAGGACAACCACAGACAACTAAGGTATTATCTTGACAAAACTTAAAGATTTTAGAAAATCTAGCTAACATTTTGTGCCCAAAGATGGTAAGAATATTGGTCAGGTAATATCTAAACAAACCATTTCTAGGTGGCTGTCACAGAGTATTTAGTTTTGTTACTTGAATCATGGCAAAAATTCTCCTCAAATTGTCAAGGCTCATTCTGCCAGTGCAGTGTCCACTTTTGAAGTGTTTTGGAAAAGGGGGGATTCTAGATAATTTCTGAAGCAGCTACTTAGTCCTCAGTTCACACTTTCATTAAGCATTGCAAGCTTGACTCAATTTCTAGAGCCAGAGCTGGTTTTGCTAGAGCAGTTCTTCAGGGAATTCTAGATTCTGGTCCGTTTCCACCCACCCTTTTTCTGAGCTTTGGCAAACACCTTATATTGTAATGATTACTGCAGTAATGATCTAATGAAGAACACAGTACAGTTGTGTAAGTTAACTTACAATAAAAGTGGATGTTTGACTAGATCACTGTTACATTACTTGCACCCTCCATCCACCCCTGTTTTCTGCATCTTTCCTAGCCATGGTAATGTATCTTTTTGCTTTTCTGACATGACTTTTCTTAAAGTTTTAGACTTCAGTCTCCTTTTTTGTGGCGAGAAATCTCTGAGGTTTGGCGCACCTGTTTGTCCCTCTTGAACCAGCACATACTGACATGCATTTTGTATGTGTCTATGAGACAGAGATATTACAAAGGCCCAAAAGTAGGGACGGATTTTAAATATTGATGGGAAACTTGGACAGTTGCTGGAATAATTGGATCTGATGGCATACGTTTTGTGAAGGATATGAAATCTGGATTCTGGGCCAAGCAAATAATGATGGTGGGACAAAGGCTGAAAAATAGGGACAGATTTTAAATATTGTTTTTATAAACTTAGAGTTTTGCTGGAATAACTGTAGCTGTGTTAGCATGTGTGTGAATGACACAGTAATATGGACACATTTTTAAATATTGCTTTTATAAACTTATAAAGCTGCTAGAATAACTGGATCTGTGTTAGCATGCATTTTATGTGTGGTTGGAATAACTGGATTTGTGTTAGCATGCATTCTTGTGTCAACAAAGACCCCAAACTGGGGGCAGGTTTTAAATACTATAGTTACAAAACTGAGAAAACTGCTGGAGTAACGGTCTGTATCAATGTGTTTTTTCTGTGTGTGAGAACAAAGACCCATTAATAGAGACAGATTTTAAATATTGCTCTTACTGTATAAACTTAGTTGCTGGAATAACCGGATCTGTGTTAGCATACATTTGTGTGTGATCAAAGACCCCAAAATAGGGGTTAATTTTAAATACTGCTGTTATAATCTGAATAAAAGTTGCCGGAATAGCTGGATCTGTGTTAACATGCATTTTCTGTGTGGTTGGTAGAAGAAATGGACCTGTGTTAGCATCCATTTTTGTGTGGTTGGTAGAAAAACTGGATTTGTGTTAGCATTCATTTTTGTGTATGAGCAGATCCAAACATAGCGGCTGATTTTAAATACCGCCGTTATAAACTGGAAAAGTTGCCGGAATAACTGGATTTGTGTTAACATGCATTTTCTGTGCGAGAACAAAGACCCAATGATGGATACAGATTTTAAATTTTCCTGTTATAAACTTAGAAATTTGCTGGAGTTGTCTCAGTGGTAGCATGCATTTTTATTTGTGTGTGAACATGCACAAGTTTTAAATATTTCTCTTAAATTAGAAAGTTGCTGGAATAACTGGATCTGGTTTAGTATGCTTTTTCTGTTTGTTAGAACAACCGGATTTGTGTTGGCATCCATTTTTGTGTGTGAGCAGACCCAAACATAGGGGCTCATTTTAAATACTGCTGCTTATAAGCTAGAAAAGTTGCAGGAATAACTGGATCTGTGTTAACATCCATTTTTTTTTATATTTTGCCAAATATTTTGGGTTTCTAATACCATGATGGGAATGGACCCCATTCCTGAGTCAAAGTATGATTAAAGTTCATGAAATTAATATTGTTTCAATCTTTGATGTCAGCCAGAAGTGCTCTTCACAGCACCTACAATGTGCCCAGTAATGACTCCTTCTGCAGTTTGTATGGAGTTACATGTATCACTAACCTATCTAAATATGATTGTAGATTCTTTTTTATAAGACCTGTTGCTCCTACTACTATTGGAACTGTCTGGGTATTTTTCTTCTACATTGCTCTCGTTTCTGCCTGCAAATCCTGATATTTTATGACTTTGTGTCTTTCTGTACGCAAGACACTGTAGTCACTGGTGTAGCAATTCCAATGATCAATGCTACTGTTGTGTTCTTTTCATGGACCATTGTATCTAGTTTTCTTGCATCTATATTTTGAACCGTTGGTAGTGGGTGATCCAGGGTGGGACAGGGCTTGCTATCCACATGTCCACTAAGGCTGTCTCTCCATTTGCTGCAGACAGGTAGGGGAAGCTGTGGCTGATTGTTTCTGCAGAGCCTAGGATGATTCTACACATACTTGTTAGGAAAGAAGTCCCTAGTTCCCTAACTGAATCCAGATTAGGGAAGAAGTCCCAAGTTTCCTAATTGAAGTCAGTCAAGGTATGGAACCTACTAGGTTTGTTAGGGCAGAGGTTCCTCTCAAAAAAAAAAAAAAAAAAAAAAAAAAAAGACTAGGAATGTGGTCCCTGTAGCTAAGGACCTCCATAAAGAATGGCAGATTTTACTCAGGGTCTTTCTAAGGCCCTCATGGCATGGAACCCCCCTTAAGGATTGTCAGTGCCTTCTCCTGTTGCTTTCTCTTTTAATCCCTCCAAGAGGCTTAAGGTTTCTGATTACTCTGATGATGACAAAGACTTGGATTGTGGGGAAGAGTCTCTGACTTATTCTTGCCATATCCATTCCCCTGTTGCCTTATGGTCAGATGCAGATGATACTCTCTCTCTTGCTAACCCTGTTGATGAACTTCACTTGGGGACACCATTGTGAAAACGATGGAGCATTTTCAGTGTGAGAGTTTTCAAATGGCTGAGATTCAGAAAAGATATTATGATCTCTCCCATGCCTTCTGCTGTACCTCCTGTGTTGGAAGCCCTCTTGGATACTTTTACTTCTGCTTCTCAGCCTTCAGTCTCTCAACCTCCTGCTTCTAAGAAACCTGGCAGGTTTTACAAGGTTCCTGAGACGCATTTTTTTTCTAAATAATCCTTCATCCAACCCTCCAGTGATTTCTCTCTGTTGACATGCCTTCTAAGTTGATCCCTTTCTCTAAGTTTTTATCTTCTTACAAGGTTAGTAGAGCTATAGACAGATATGGAAAAAAGTGTATACCTATGCTACCTTAGGTTTCCGAGCCATGAACTACCAGATCCATATGATCAGGTATGTTCTGGCTGTTCTTTCTAAGTTTGGGGGGAGTTCTAGCTGACATGTCTGATTCTAAAGCTAAAATTTCTGCCATTTCCTTATTAGGTCCTGCATTACTGGTAGGTTTCCATTCCATCAACTGCAGCTAAGATGATACTAATGCTGCCTCTGCTAGGGCAGGTCAATTATCAGGAGGTATTTCTGGCTTACATTGCAGTCTGTCCCTTAGTATATTAAGGCCAAGTTGTTGGACACTCCATTGAAGACCCAGAATGTATTTGGCTCTGCTGCTATGTAGGACCTTAAACAAATTTTCCTTTCGCCTATCCTAAGATTCAAAGGACCTACCCTTTTAAGACTCATTTTATGCATAGGTGCCATAAACATCCATTGAACGGCAAATGACCTTGTATTTCATGAGAAGCCTCCTCAGGATTCCAGACGTCAGAACTCTTCCTTCATGGACAAAACAACCTGTATTTGACAATCTTCCTTCTTTGCCCTTTGGCCAGATTCCTCTTTCTGTCAGGTTAACTCTGTCTTCCCCCATCTTGCAACAAATCACACAGACTCCTGAGTTCTTTCAGTCACACAAAATGGTTATTTCATGGTTTGGAAATCTCTTCTTCCTTTTTTCGGAGATGCCTAAGCTTTCTCCTTGCCAGCTACCTCACTTTTCTCCTATTCTTCAGGGCCTGTTAGCTTAAGGGCCTTTTCAGCCCATTCCTCTGTCCCAGAGGGAGAAGGGATTTTGTTCCTGAATGTTTTAAGGTCCTCATCTAGGAGGTTTCTTGGAGGCCCATTTTATATATCCTTTCTCGACACGTTTCTAAGAGTTCCATCTTTCAAAATGCTTTCCCTCTAGTCCCTTTTTCCTGTGTTGCTTCCTCAGGCCTGACTGGTGTCTGTGGATGTGAAGGATGCCTATCTTCACATTCCAATTGCCCCTCTTTTCAGGAAGCATTTACGTCTCTCTGTTTCTTCCTCACATTATCAATTATCTGTTTTGTCTTTTGGTCTTTTTACAGCACCAGGTGTTTTTACAAAATACCTTTCCCCAGTCATAATGTTTTGCAGACACCATGATGTTCATATTTTTCCCCATCTGAACAACCTTCTTCTTCAAGCCTCTTCTCACCAGATTTCTTTTCAGAATCTCAAATTTACCATGTTTCTTCATGGGGTTTACTCTCAGCCTCAAAAAGTCTATTCTAACCCCTTCACAGGACCAAGTTTTTCTGAGATGCAAGATTCAAATCCTGTCAATGCTGGCTTTTCTACCTCCTTCCAAAGTCTTCTCCTTGACATTTTTCTTCCAGTGTCTTCTTCCTTTATAGGTGGTGTCTGCAGGAGATTTTCTTTGAGCCCTGAGGAACATGACTTCCACCATTCCATTGGTTCCTTTTGCCAGATTCCACATGAATACATTTCAGTGGTATCTCAAGACAGTTTGGTTAAGCGTTGTCATCAACTGAATTTTATTTATTTAACATTTGTTTACTGGGAATTCCAACTTGGAACGAAGCGAAATTTCAGTGGAGGCCTGGGGAGAAACACTTCAGACGCATGTCTTTGAAACATGGGAGGAAACCCACATGAATGTAGGGAGGACATGCAGACTCCGCACAGAAGGCACTCCAGCCAAGAACAAATCAGAGAACCTCTTGCTGTGAGGCTATAACACTACTGCTGCACCACTGCGCCATCCATTCTCACTTACAGTGCCTTAGACAAGAGTTTATATGGTATATTCACCAGATTTCTCTGAATCTGGGCCTGTCCTTTCAGGTTCCTTCCCCCATTTAGGAGCTGCTTACAGATGCTTTAGACCTGGGTTGGGCACACACCTCCCAACCTCTCAGTGCAAGAAATCTGGACAAAGATTGACAAAATGGGGGGACAAAGGCCCAAAAATAGGGACATATTTTAAGTATTACTCTTATAAGCTTAGAAAGTTGCTAAAGTAACAGGAGTTGTTTTAGCATACATTTTCTGAAGGATTTGAAGTCTGAAACTTAAATGTATGTCATTATTTAGCGACTTCAGTCATCAAATCATCCCAGCAATTTGTCAGAAAAACACAGATTTTATGAGGAACAGACTAAAATATGAGACAAAAATCTGGACATTCTGTGAAAATCCATACAGTTGAGAGGTATGGTTGAGGGGCTTCTTCCAATGACGTCCAGGGATTTAGTCTATTCAGCAAGTGAAGGACCATATCAATTTCAAGCAGATGGCAGCTCTGATTTTAGCTCTTCAGACCTTACATTCCATCTGGAGTCTGTGTCCCTTCAGTATTTTCACAAACAGCACTACTGTCATGTGATACATAAGCAGGGAGGCACAAAGTCTTACCATCTTTGCAGGTTGGTCCTTCTTTCTTGAGACTTTAGTAGCCACCATTATTTGACTCTTCAGCCAGTTTTCATGCAGCCTGGTGGCAGAGAGTCAGTGAAAGTCCAGGACAGATCCTCATGGGTAGATGCTTCACACAGAGGTTTTTCTGGACATTATTCCTTGGTGGGCTACTCTGTAAAGTAGATCTTTTTTATCTCTCCTCTAAACAGACAACTTCCAAGGTTCTGTTCCAAAGTGCCAAGTCCTCTGACTTGGAAAGTGGATGTTCCTGTATGCCTGTTCCCCCTTCCTCTGTTGCCACTGTTCCTTCACAAGAACATGTGGGATAGGCATACAGGCAGTCTGTTGGTGACCAACCTTTGTCCAAGACAGCATTAGTTCCCCCTTCTCTTTCACCTGACTAGGGGCAATCATCACAAGTTACCTCATAGGATGGATCCCGTCACACAGGGCAAGGGCTCTCATTCACGCTCATCTTTTTACCCTACATTTCATTTTGGGTGATAGGGTTTTGATTTCTTTTTGATACCAGTTTTCTGAGGACATGCTTTGTTTTTTTTCAGGGGGCCAGAAAATCCACTTCTAGAAAATCCTATGTTGCTAAGCTGAAGATATTTTCTATTTGGTGACACAAACATGAACAGGACCCTCTCTTAGTGAGTATTTATACTGTTCTTTCTTATTTGGGTGAATTGCTCAATTATGGTCTGGCATACATGTGCTAAAGCTCATTTGTTAGCCATTTCTGTTTGTCTGCATGTAGATCCCATCACTTTATTCTAGATTTGAAGTTAAACCATTTTTAAAAGGTGTCCTTCATATTAGATCTCCAAGACATCCAGTTCCTCCTTCTTGGGACCTTCATTTTGTTCTTGAAAGTTGACTTCAGATGCCATTTGAACCAGCAGCTTCTTTTACTTTGAAATTGTGTTCTTGGAAGTGTGAGTGGCTTGTTAGTGGCTCTAACTTATGCCAAGAGTAATTTTGAACTTCAGGCCTTATGGCAATTCCTCCTCTTCTATATTTTTTCTGCAGACATAGATTATCTCTTTGGACCAGTCCTTCTCTTATTCTTAAAGTGGTAAGTGGCTTCTTTGAGTAAGACCATTCATCTTCCTTCATTTTCCCCTTCTCCCAAAATAGCAGTTCTATTCTTTGGATTTGCATAAACAGCTCAGATATTATTTAGATAAGACTAAAGATATTAGAAAATCTTAGCAACTTTGTCTCCTTTCATGCCAAGAAATTGAGTTTAGCTGTTTCTAAGCAAACCATCTCCTCTTGGATTTCTAATGCTATTTCTTTTTAGTATCCCTTTCATGGCAAGCAGCTTTCTATTTCTGTTTATGCTCATTCCACCAGGATTGTGGCCTCTTCTGGTGCTGTTTTCAAGAGTGTGGATGCTAGATCCATTTTGGAAGCTGCTACATGGTCTTCATACATACATTTACTAAACATTACAAGTTGGATGTAATTTTTAGAGCCAGAGTCTGATTGCTAGGGTTATCCTCCATAGTTTCTTGGAGGGCGCCTCTGTTGCTTCCTCCTCCTACCTTCTACGTTCGCTTTAGTACTCTTTCTTTGATAAGGAACACTGCAACAGTGATGAGGGAGGACATAGAACAGTTGTGCAAGAACCTTCCATAACAGCAGATGTCCTAATTTTCACTGTTGCAGCATTCCGTCCTCCCTCCTTCCGCCCTGCTCAGTTTTTTCTTTGGCTTAGAGGCTTTCCTACTTCCCCTTTTGGATATGCATGTGCTGTCTTTTCTGTTTCTGTTGGGTTGCTGGGGTTGTTTTGTGGCAATTCAGTTTTGAGGATCAGACCCTCTCATGTCACTTATGTACCTTAAGTCTTTGATTTAGGACATACGTCTGACATACAGAGCTTGGAAGGGCCTAAGGCTTTGGTATGCTGACCAGAATAAGTCTATCCTAGTCTGGATATCCCTTTGGTAAGGAATACTGTAGCAATGAAAATTTGGAAATATACTGTTTTGGTAATTTCTTAACACAACTGTTCTTTCTTATTACAAGGAACACTAGAGGCCAAGCAGATACTAGAGACTGACCATTTACCTGTAATTCACTTTACTTTATGAAACAATTTAATGCCCTGTTGCTGCAATCTAGGTTTGCAGGAATCCTTTGCAGTTGCTCTGTAATCAAAAGTTTTATATTATCTGGTATATTCTGTGTTTAGTTATATTTTGTACTGTGCATTTTGATAAAATCTATCCTTTTGTGATATTCTATCAATTTTACTTGTGTATTGTATGCCTATGGACTGACTCATGGCTCAAAAAAGTTTTCTGGACAATCTCACCTACACCCACACACACAAACACACACATACACATACACAAAAGAAAAAAAAGTGCTGACAGCAGAGTGAGGTACTCAAGCAGAAAATGTGCATGCACACACAGATTTGTATACATACCACACACTTTTATAGTTAGAAATGCATTTTAAAACTATTTGCACAATATTTCCTGTCACCTGATTTGTTTTACATTATAGAATGCTTATTTCATTCAACAATATATCCATAAAATTCTAACTGCATACAACTTTCAGAATATTTGTATAAAATTTCCTAATGCACCTGTAGTATACTTCACAGAATTACAGCCTCTGATATATTTTGCCTATCACAGCTCAAAAAAATATAAAAAAAATCTTAAATCTTATCACTTAAAGAAATTAAAATAACATGCTAGAAGACTGACACACACTTGAACAGTTTATGTGATAGACTTTATGACCAATGCAGGTTTTTACTCTATAGCCTACTCGAGGTTTTTGGACATCTTGAGCCCTTTGTCAGGTGATAATAAGCAAGATGCGTGCAGATCTGATGCCAAAGGCTTTGCTTAGTTTCATTCCATTCTGATTTAACAACTGGGAGGGGTGCAAACATGATTTTTGGGATTATGCATCAGATCATTTTCAGAATGTTGCACGCGACACACAAAATAAATGAGGGATATAGACATTCTTTTCCAAGCCTTAAAAACTAACTGAAGAAAATAAAGTGACAGGGTAAAGCTTCCATAATTCACATACTAAAAACAAAATACTTTAGATTCAGTCGCCTTGCACACAAACTAGAACATTATTGTTCTTCAGTGCAAAAGGCCCACTGGATCCTTGTCACCATAAGGGCCTACTCCTCCTAGATTGGTTCACTTACAAGCTACTTTGTGAATGTCACTTAACAGTTCACTTTGATTTGAGTTCACTGACCAATCCCTGACAAACCACAATGCCCTGCATATAGCCAGACTCTCCTTCCAACTAATCTGACACAAAAAGTCTTTCCTAAACTTGTCCCTTCTTGCGGAAACTATCTTACAGCCAATTTGTGCAAACTAAATAGCTTATCACAGTTATGCAGACTAGCAAGGACACTCTGAAGAAGTATTCTGATTAAACAAAAGACAAAATTTCTAAACTTTTGTTTTTCCAATCTGATGATTCCTTAATTGGAACGATTTTGCTTGTGATTTCTGTTTTCTCACTAAGTGTAGCTTAAAAAGCTGCTCATAGCAAGGAGGAAGAAATACAGAAAATGTAATGCAATAACATGTGTGTGTGTGTGTGTGTGTGTGTGTGTGTGTGTGTGTGTGTATGTGTATGCACGCGTCTGTGTCAGACACTGAGCAAATGAGAGACGGTGCATTTTGACTCCTGCACCCAATAATTCTGAACAGTGTCAACAATTATGGTAGAGAAAGATCTGCAACTGGGGGCAATTTTAAATTTGACCCTAGTTCACTTAAATAAATTATGGTAAGAGGCTTTCCATCAGCATGTATTGTTTGAACAGTAAGAAAGTATGAAACTTTAATGTCTGGCTAAATTGACTGACTGTAATCTTTGGTTATTTACCAGAAAATCAAAATTTCTAGTGATACAGCAAACATATGAGGCCAAAACACTAAAGGTGGAGGTGTGTCCATATTCATTAAGGATATCCACACCTCCAAGCTAGTTGCTCAGCATAATGCATCCGAGATTATCCAAGTTCAACTAACTCTGGGCAAAACCACAATCCAGATTGTAGCTTGCTACAGACCCCCCACCATGCCCCAGGATTCCCACTCTTCTTTTCTTGATACACTGGAAAATATTAAGGTACAACACAACACTCTAATAATGGGTGATTTCAACTACCCTACCATTAACTGGGAAAACTACTCATGTACCAACTCTTTTGCTCAACGCTTTCTGGAAATCATCAGTTCCAACGCTTTGGATCAACTTATCCACACCCCCACCAGGGGCAGCAATATCCTAGACCTGGTCATCACCAACATGGGTGACCGGTGTTCCACACCTGAGGTCAGCTCCTCGTTGGTGAGATCCGACCACAAGCTAATCACCCTAGACATCCACATCCCGTTCCCACCCCCCATTAGGAAAACAACCGTAAAAAATTTCTCCAAAGCCGACTTCACGCATCTTAAGACAGAAGTGGCAAACTTCACGACACCCATGCAGATAGACAATAGAGGTATGACTGCTGAATCCTACACAAATGCACTTTATAAGCACTTACACGAGTGCATGGATTGTGCTATCCCTAACAGAACCAAGATGCTATCCTCCAGAAAAAAGAAGCCAATCTGGTGGTCTTCTGCCATAAACAAACTCTACAACAGAAGAAAGAAACTGTTGCAAAAAAGAGTAAAATCCCATGATTGGAGGAACTCCCTGGTCAGCCTCAGTAAGAAGCTGAGATCCCTCATAAAATCCTCCAAAGCTAGATATGAAAACAAAATTGCTACTGATTCTAAAGACAACCACAAAGCATTCTATAGCTATGTCAAAAATCTCAATGGCAACACTCAGATCTGCTCTGAGTTACAGCACAATGACACTAAATATACAGAACCAGCTGATATTGCCAACATCCTGGCAAATAGGTTCAGTGGTAACTTTACTCCCCTCTCACCCCCTAAAGGGCCCATCTTTATACCGGAAGAATGCAAAGTTCCTGTAATCACGGCTGCACAGGTAAAAACTTCACACTCCAAAGCCAAGAACACAGCATCCATGGGACCTGACAACATCCCAGGCTGCCTTCTACATGAACTACAGAATGAACTGGCACCCCCACCTAAGTACCATGTTCAATCATAGCCTCACCTCAGGCTTTGTGCCCATTGAATGGCGCACCACGACAGTTATCCCACTCCACAAAGGGGGAGGGCCACAACAGACCCCAGGAACTACCGTCCCATTAGCCAAATGAGCCTCATCTGCAAGGCCATGGAACGTATCATCATGGAACTCATAAACAAAGACATTGGAGATCTCCAAACTCTGGACCCCACACAGTTTGGGTTTGTAAAAGGCAGATCATGTGTCCTAAACCTGATAGACTTCTTTGAAATAGTCATCAAAGCCATAGATGAGGGTAAGGTGGTTCACACAGCCTATCTAGATCTCGCCAGGGCGTTCAACACCGTCCCCCACTCTGGAATTATAGATAAACTCACTAAACTAGGTATAAATCCCTATGTCACAAGATGGGTTGCCAGCTGGCTTACTGACAGAACCCACACCCTGAAAGTAGCAGACTCTAAATCAGACTTCAGACCAGTGACAAGTGGAGTACCACAGGGTTCAGTCCTGGGTCCTCTCCTGTTTGGTATCTACTTCTCTGAAGTACAGGCTAACACAGAAGGTCTTTGGCTAACTAAATTCGCAGATGACTGCAAATTAGGGGCCATAATTAAAACTCCTAACGATGTGGCCATCCTACAAAAGGGCCTCACTGAGACAGATGCCTGGTGTCAAAGACATGGTCTCAAGCTCAATGCCAAAAAGTGCATTGTCATCCCCTTTGGTAAAAACTCTGTACCCATGAACTACCACATAGGCGGTAGTCTACTTAACACTGAACGTGTGATAAGAGACCTTGGGACACAGGTGGACAGTAGTCTCTCCTTTGATAATCACATCACCACAGTAGTCAGGAAATCCTTCTACGTGGCACACCTCATCCAAAAGGTTTCTCATCCAGAAAAAAAACGTCATTGCTCCCCTCTACTCATCACTCATTAGACCCATTATAGAGTACAACGCCCCTTTTGGTATGTACCTCACAAGACATCTACAACAACTGGAAAGGCCGCAAAAATACCTCACAATGAGGATTACTGGCCTCAAACAGATGCTTTATGCAGGCCGTCTCAAAAAACTCCAGCTTTACTCCGTCGCATATCGCCTACTCAGAGGCGATCTCTGCCTAACATACAAAGCTATGTCAAACCCAGAGCTGCTGGACATGCTCCACTTAAAGAAATCCCAATCCCTCCGAGCTACACGCTTTAGGGACCTAAACCTTGTCACCACAATAAACAGAACATGCTGGAGGCATAGATTCCTGTCCCAGAGACTTCCCATACTCTAGAACAGACTACCTATCTTTGTCAAACAGAGCTCCTCTTTAACACTATTCAAGAAAAATCTTGATGATTGGATGGGTAATAGGAAATTCACCCCAGGGATCACTTCTGTGGTTCTGCTTGACAGGGACACAGGAAAATAATTTTTTTGGGTGGCGAAAGCCAGGGTACCTTTTTGGCTAGGCTTGTATGGGCCCTAGTACCTACCTATGAACCTATGAAAACCTGGGCACGTGTTTGTGTGCGAGTCAGTCTGTTTCTGCTTCTCAGTGTTTGTATGTATGTATGTGTGTCTGTGCGGACATTAAATACTTAAATGACTTATATTTAGAATGTAAAATACTTCAACAGCAATTACTTATGTTAGCAACTTTGAAGTATTAGACAGAGGAACTATTTTATATCAAAATATAAAAATGTATATACTAATAAAAAAGCAAATATGAACCAATTTAACAGAGAGACCATTATCTAAACACAGTAGGGCCATCCAAAGTGGGGCATTATAGGGAAAATAATGCCTGCAGCACCCGATTCCCAACATCTCTGGGCAGTCTGTTATTTCCCCAGTAATACTCACTCTGTCCAGAAACATTTCTTGCTTTAAAGTTTCATTTTAACCCATTTATACTATTAAGTGTATGCCATCCACACTATGTATGTTCATTATCATCTGTTTTCATTCTGTATAATACCTATGTGCTTCTCTGTACTATGTAGCCAGGGTTTTGATTGTATAGGGTCTCTGAACCAATTAGGCATTCATAAAAGAAGAAAAAAGCCATGACATTGGTTGAGTGTCAGCGAGGGCCTAAACCTCCGAAGATCTTTAGGGAGGACGCCTCTTTGAAAAAGAAGCAGAAAACAAAACATATTTTTCAGATGCCTCAGACATGGGGTGGGGAGCTTCTTTCGGCCTTCTAAAGTCTCAGGCCCTTTGGTTCCTTTGTCAGAGGGCGGACCATATCAACATCAAGGAGATGAGAGCTCTCTTATTTACTGTTCAGGCCTTCCGTACTCTGTCCAGTCCAGGACCTCTCAAAATTGTTACAGACATTACCACAGTGATGTGATACATCAACAAGTAAAGGGAGGACATGGTCCTACCTCTTGTGTAGACTAGCTCTTCAAATTTGGGATCTGGCTGTCCAGTATCAGCTGACTCTGTAGGGTGTGTTTATTCCTTCAGAACAGAACCTTGTGGCAGACTCTGAGCAGGTCCAAAACACAGACTCATGAGTGGATTCTTCACTGAGAGGTGTTTCTGGACATTGTCCTCCAGTTGGGTACTCCTCAGGTAGATCTTTTTGCTTCCCCCTCTGAACAGACAGCGTCCTGTGTTTTGCACCAGAGTCCCAAGTCCTCTGGCATGGAAGGTGGGTGCCCACCCTTTTTCTTGGAAGGGGATGTTTCTTTATACCTTCCCTCCCCTTCCTCTCATACTGAGAATCCTGTTCAAAATAGGACTCCCCCAAAATCTTGCTGGTGACTCCCTTTTGACCCAGACAGCATTGGGTCCCCCTTCTTTTCCACCAAGCCAAGGGCAGTCACGACAAGTTACCTCACAGGATGGATGTGCTCATACAGGACAAGGGATCTTTCATCTAACCTCACTTGTCCACTCTTCACCTGACAGTGTGGGTGATAGGGTTTTGATCCCTTTTAGGCACCTTTTCTCTGAGGATGTTCTTCGAGTTCTGCAGGAGGCCAGGAATCCCACTATGAGGAAATGTTATGTTTCCAAGTAGAAGAGAATTTTCTGTCTGCTGTCTTGCTTGTAACCAGGATCCACTTTATTTGGAAGTTCCTTTGGGTCTCTTTTATTTGTGTAAATTGATCCATGCTGGGTTAACATATTCTATTTTTGCTTGTCTGCCCTTGACTCCTCCTTTGACTTCTAGGTTTGAGTCAAACAAATTCTTAAAGGCATCCTTCATTTTAGACCTCCCAGGAAGCTTGTTCCTCCTCCTTCCTGGGACCTTAATTTTGTTCTTGAAAAATTGACTCAGACTCCTTTTGTGCCTACAGCTTCAGCTTCCTTACAACATTGTACTTGGAAGACAGTTCTTCTTTTGGCCCTTACTTCATCTAGAAGGGTGTCTAAGCTTCAGGTCCTTATGGATGTCTCTCCTCTTTTAGTTTTTCATAGAAACAAGGTGTCTGTTTATACTAATCTTTCTTTTATGCCCAAAGTGGTTAATAAGTTGCCTCTTAATTGGTCTATTAATTTTCCCATCTCTGCAGTCTTCTAGTGAGAAAGTTCTTCACACCTTGGATTTACATAGACAGCTCAGATATTATTTGGATAAGACTAAAGCCATTTGTAAATCTGAACAACTTTTTGTTTCCTTTCGTCCTAGATTTCAAGGCTTGGCTGTTTCTAAGCAAACTATTTCTTTCTGAATCTCTAAAGGCATTTCTTTTTGTTACTCTTTTCATGGGGAAAGCCTTTCTAGTTCTGTAAAGGCTCATTCTACCAGGGCTGTGGCTTCCTCTGGTGCTTTCTTTCAAGGCATTAGTTAACAATTCCATCTTTGCAGCAGCTACTTGGTCTTCTGTGCATACTTTTACTAAACATTATAAGCTGGATTTGGTTTCCAGTGCTAGAGCCTGATTTGTCAAGGTTATCCTGCATGGTTTTCTTAAGGGCTGTGCTGGGGTTTCCTCCTTCCAAGTTTCCTCTTGAGCTTTTGTAATTTCCTTTGCGGAAGGAATACTGCAACAGTGATATGAAAGGACGTAGTACAGTTGTGTAAAATCGTACTGTAACTGTAGATGTCCTTCCCTTCACTGTTGCAGTGTTTACTGTCTCTCTCCTCCCCCTTTTCTTTACTTCGTTTTCTTTTTTCCTTCTGGAAACAATGTTCCTCCTTTGCTCCTTGGACTGTTGTTCCTCCTAGGGCTATTCAGTTCTGAGGTAGGTATGTCCGTACGTCACCTTTATTCCCTACTCCATGAGAGTGGTGCATGCTTGTGACATATGACGTCCTTAAAATCCTAAGGCTTTGTTATGCTGGCTGAATGTTGGGCTACCCTTTGCAGGGATCCCTTGAGTAAGGAATACTGCAATAGTAAAGAAAAGGACCTCTACTGTTATGGTAAGATTTTACACAACTCTTCTTTCTTTTATCTCATTTACAATATTCAGTACTTTATATACAGTTGACTTAGAATTTGATTTCCATTTTCTAGTAATTGCTTTTTTTTCAGCCACCAGAATTAAACTTAACAAGGCCTTACTATGTCTAGGCAATTCAGATCCTGTATCCTAGTTCAAAAAAATAATTTTCTTAGTTACACCCAATGTTCACATAGTATTTCTGACAGAATACTCTGTAGGGAATTTTTTAAAGTGTGCCAAGTCATTACACTCCCAAAACATATGTTCACAGTTCTCTTTCTTCCACATCACACCTACAACTTTTGCCGTCTACCTGAAGAAAAATTCTTTGGAGTCTGATAGGGGCCGCAATACCCTTGATCTTGTTCTCACAAATATGGCCAGACAGACCTCACACTTCTTCATATATATAATCCTTCCTTGATTAATCAGATCATAAATCAGTAACATTTCCTTTAAAACTGGTGATTCTTCTTCTGAAAATATCTCTGTCCTAGGGACTTCTCAAAAGCAAACCACATTCAGTTACTTGATGACTTAATTAAATTCTGCTGTAATCCTCCTTCAGTGGTTTAAATTGGTAAGGTTGCTTGCCTATGCCTCTGAATTCTATTCCCACTTCCCTAGTTGTATTGCAAAGGCAAATCCCTATCTGCACCAAGTGGAATGATAAATTAAAAACAATCCCCTATCATGTAATACCTGTACAAATAAATCATATAACAAGATAATTAAATTATGTAATGCTTATACAAGTTGTTATTCTACATATCTCAGTTGCAAACTTATGCAAACTAGCTAAGGGAACCATTGGGAAAGTCAAAATAGTGTATGAATTTTAAACAGCCATTATCAATCAAAGTAATTACAAATCTTTCTTTAACTGTTAGGAAGTTAAGAACTGCCGTCCAACAGTGCTTGGAGCTAGCCCACAATAATACTGCTCACTCTGCTCCAAAGGAAGTGGCTAATACCCTAGCTGATTAATTTAGTGCAAATTGTACTCATTCCTCAGTTTTAGCTTTTCCAATAATTCCACAATCTTAACCACCCCCTTTAATTATTGTGGAACAAGTGCTGTCTGCTCTTTCAAATGCTAGGAACACCTCATCCATGGACCCTGATAATACACCAGGTTGCTTCATTATCAGTACCAAGTATAGCCTGTCTGAACCCCTGCTTAACCTCTCTAATTTAAACCTCTCCACTGGTTACATTCTAGAAGCATGGGACACTGCTATTGTAATGCCCTTACACTAGGGTGCCCAACTACAGAGCCTGGTAACTAGAGACCTACTAGTCTCAGTAGCCTAATATGTAAAGCTATGAGACATACTATCTCAGGCCTCATTAATTTGAAGATTGAAAATCTTTTGAAACTAGACCATCATCAGTTTGGCTTTGTTAAATGAAGATCCTACTGAAACATTAATTAAGATGGTGCTAATCACGGTTCTGTTACTGTCATGGATCTTAAGTCTTCTTAAAACACACAGGTCTTGCTGGCTGGATTCTGCTGAAATCAAAGTCTAGTTATCACAGTCTGTTGCCCACAGAAACTTGCAGAATATACACTGATGCAGCACCTGACTGTAAGAGCAGTAACCAATAAATTACTTTTTATAACAAACCACACGTACTACTGTTGCAGCTTTAGTTACACTGTACCACTTTACTTCTCAAACAGCATGGGTGATGTGAGAGATACAATACAAAAAATATCTCTAACAATGTTATCTGCTATAGTCTCTTTATAGTAGTTTTACATCCTGTTTTTCTCCATGGTACTCTAATTTGGACTTTGTATGAGAACATCTGTTTGCTGGTGTTTGCAGAAAAATGTGTTTTCATCCTGTAATGCTGATATTGTCTTTTAAGGAAACACCTTGTGGAAAAACACATACAAATGCTGACTTGTTCATTCAAACTTCCTTGGTTAACAGTCATATGATAGAAACATGTCCTGTTGTCCAGTCTTTAAGAAAGCAGATTAGCTTTCTTACTGACAATGTGAAATACATACATCCTGTTTTTCCACATTTTTCAGTCTGTAAAAGGTCAGCTTTCTTGGTGACAGTATGAAATGCACACATTCTTATTTTTTTTTACATTTTTTACATTTTTGCTGAGTCTGTAAGGAAACATGTCCATTAAGCAAATTCCTTATTTTTCAAGCCACAGTCATTTAGTATGGATCTATTTATGCATTTAAGCAAACTTTATTTTATTCCATATTTATTTTGCATGTTTGTAACAGAATTACTTTCATAGGTTCATAGGTTGGTACTAGGCTATCAGCCCTAGGGCCTATACAAGCCTAGCCATAACAATTCCCTGGCTATTTCTTCCCACATTATTTACTTTCCTGGACCCCTGTCTAGCAGGGCGACTGACGTGATCCCTGGGGTGAATTTCCTTTCTCCCATCCAATCGTCAAGGTTCCTCTTGAAGAGGTCCAAAGAGGCACTCTGCTTGACATGTATGGGCAATCTATTCCAGAGTCTGGGGAGTCTCTGGGTCAGGAACCTATCCCTCCAGCATGTTTTGTTTATTGTGATGACAAGGTTTAGATCCCTGGGCGTGTAGCTCTGAGGGATTGGGATTTCTTTAAGTGTAGCATGTCCAACAGCTCTGGGTTTGACATGGCCTTGTATGTTAAGCAGAGATCGCCTCTGAGTAGACGATATGCGACAGAGTGTAGCTGGAGTTTTTTAAGGCGGTCAGCGTAGGGCATCTGCTTTAGGCCTGTGATTCTTTTAGTGAGGTATTTCTGAGGCCTTTCCAGTTGTTGCAGATGTCTTGAGAGGTACATACCAAATGGGGCGTTGTATTCTATAATGGGTCTAATGAGGGATGAGTACAGTGGGACAATGACCTCCTTTTTTCTGGATGAAAAGCCCTTCATGATGAGGTGTGCCACATAGAAGGATTTCCTGACTGTTGTGGCGATGTGGTTATCGAAGGTGAGACCACTGTCCACCTGTGTCCCTAAGTCTCTTATCATACTTTCTGTGTTTAGTGTACTGCCACCTATATGGTAATTCATGGATACATGTTTTTTCCCAAAGGGGATAACAATACATTTCTTTCAACCTTTATTCACTGTTAAATACACTCTAACACCTACCTCTTTTAGCTCATTAATTTCTTTGAAAAGCATAGTGGTTGTGCAGTACATACAGCATATTTGGACCTGACCAAGGCCTTTTACAGACTTTTAAATCTAAATATAGATCTTTATGTTGTGCAGTGGATAGCTAACTGGTTGCCTGCTAGAATCCGTGTGTCACAAATGCCATTTCTGAAAGCAAAAAAGTGACCAATGGTGTACTATGGGGCATAATTGTTAGCCTTTTCTGTTTTGG
Organism: Protopterus annectens; assembly: GCF_019279795.1. Classification (NCBI taxonomy): domain Eukaryota; kingdom Metazoa; phylum Chordata; order Ceratodontiformes; family Protopteridae; genus Protopterus; species Protopterus annectens. Next base: position 627,440,854 of record NC_056751.1, on the reverse strand, counting down.
CATTTCTTTCTCAGTAAAAATAAAAAACAGAGCCAGCAAGCTGTGTCCTGGTGAATAATTTATTGTTAAATAGCAACAGAAACAGACCGGTTTCGGCTGGCAATACACACACAGCCTTCCTCAGTGTAATGAAAACAACTCAAATGCTGTTGTTTAAAATATCACAGAAGAAACATGATTGGTTAGCCTAAAATTGCTCATTGAGCCCTGGTGGGAATAAACCCCCTAACTTAATAATCCATTTTTTCTCCTTAGAGTTTAGTAAAGAGTGCAAACCCGTTTTATTCAACTTTGTGCCCTTTATAATATCAATTATAGTAAAAGAAAACTTTGCAGTGGGATGTATAATGTGATGTTTATACAATGCATTTTGGACCTTACATTTTTTAATATTGCTAATGTGTTCAGAAATCCTGAGTCTCAGTGGATGTGAGTTTTGTCCTACATAAAATGACCCACAAAAACATGTGGCCTAGTAGATGACCCAGTCAGAACTACATCTGAAAAACAATTAATATCATACACAACAGCATTGTATAAACATCACATTATACATCCCACTGCAAAGTTTTCTTTTACTATAATTGATATTATAAAGGGCACAAAGTTGAATAGTTGAATAAAATGGGTTTGCACTCTTTACTAAACTCTAAGGAGAAAAAATGGATTATTAAGTTAGGGGGGTTATTCCCACCAGGGCTCAATGAGCAATTTTAGGCTAACCAATCATGTTTCTTCTGTGATATTTTAAACAACAGCATTTGAGTTGTTTTCATTACACTGAGGAAAGCTGTGTGTGTATTGCCAGCCGAAACCAGTCTGTTTCTGTTGTTATTTAACAATAAATTATTCACCAGGACACAGCTTGCTGGCTCTGTTTTTTATTTTTACTACAGTTGATATATTTGGGGCTATGCATTGCACTCGCGCAGGAAATACTTGAAATTTCTTTCTCAGACCATCGGGCCAGCACTCCTGAAATATGGTTTTCTAAGTTTACAGATGACTCCAAACTGAGTGTTACTTGATCTTCCACTGATTCACAATTGCTGCAACATAGTTGGTGCAAGGACAGTGATATCAAATTAATTGTGATATAATTTAGCATAGCCCAATTTGGTAAATAAAACATTTTCATATACCAAATAGGTGACGCACCTCTCCAGTCATGACATATGAGTGCATCACCTATTTGGTATGTGAAATGTAAGAAACTGTTGTAAGCGATCTAGTGACTCTTGTTTAATCCTTTATCATATGACCATCATATCTACACAGTAGTTCAGAAAGCCCTTTATCTGGCTCATGTAATATTCAAAAGGTATCTCCTCTAGATCCAAAAAAGTAAATTCCCCTTTACTTATACCTCTTCAGACCCATTATGGAATGTAATGCGTCTTTTGGCATGTATTTGTCTGAACATTTCACTCAACTTGAGATAGCTTAGAGCTTCATAACTAAAAAGATCTGTGTCCTCAAGAATCTTAGTTATCAAGACAGAATGGTAACCCTGTTTCTGTACTCAATCTCTTATAGATTTTTCCCTTGGGGATCTGTATCTAGGCTGTCAAGTTATGAAAGATTTGACCCTCTTTGACCCTTTATGATGATTCCATAAATAACCAGGTAAAGAAACTAAACCTTCATCTAGAGATAAATAAGGCACATTGGCATGATAGGTTTGTTTCCCAGTGTATCCTCAATCTGTGGAACAAACGTCAACCCTGTATAACTTAGAGTTGTACCCCCACCACCTTTAACTGAGAATAGAGGGAACTTTTGAATATGGCTAGGCTTGTAATGGTTTGCAGACTAATTGTTTAGTACTTACAATGGGTGTTTAAAGCCACCAATTTCTTTTAGGCCTTTTACAGGTTATTTTGGGAAATGGCATTTAAGAATACTGTATATGGGTATTATGCAAGGTGGTGCACCATTCTTTGTTAAAATCTGTCAAGAGTGATAAGCTACAGTCTTAGTTCTTTTTGTGGTTTATGAGTAGATGAAAGCTATATATATATATATATATATATATATATATATATATATATATATATATATACACACGGCCTAGTTGACTAAGTGGTTTCCTTAAAAATAGCTGATGCCTAACAGATGCTCATTAGTAGTGTGTGTGTGTGTGTGTGTGTGTGTGTGTGTGTGTGTGTGTGTCTAAGAAACACAGTGAGTCATTTTTATTATGCAAAAGTAACATAGGGAGGTGGAGGGATAAAGAGGGACTTAACTATTTCCCTGAAAAAAAAATTGTTTGTATTTATGGGAGATGTCACTTTACATGAAACTGTGTTCCACTTCAAGTTTCAAGTAGTTCTGGTGAAATAATTTATGCATAGAAAAGAACAGTTTGTGCTTTCAGGATTGAGCAGTACATTTCAAGGGGTAAGAGATTAAAAAGAAATAATGAAAGCTTTATATATATATCTATACACACACACACACACACACACACACACACACACACACACACACATATATGTATATATATGGATCTACTTTCTTTACACAAAAATATGTTTCAACAAATTGTACTTACCCGAGCTGAATCCACCAAAGCTCCAGTTCAACGAACAGGCTGCTAAATTCCTTTCCCTGTAAAAGGATACCCTTGGCCACCATGGTAACCAAACAAAATGGACGAAATGTAAGTGCATCTAAGTGGGGGGCTTCACCCCCCCACCCCCCCTACTTCAATATACCAACTCCGAGATCACACTACATGGAACAGAGGGCACAGTTTACCATGGTGGCTAAGTGGTTCCTTTCACAGGGAAAGGAATTCGGCAGTCTGTTCGTTCGTTGAACTGGAGCTTTGATGGATTCAGCTCGGTATATATATATATATATATATATATATATATATATATATATATATATATATATATATATATATATGTGTGTGTGTGTATATATATATATATATATATATATATATATATATATATATATATATATATATATATATATATATGTGTATATATATATATATATATATATATATATATATATATATATATATATATATATATATATATATATATATATATATATATACACACACATATATATATATATATAAAGCTTTGATTATTTCTTTTTAATCTCTTACCCCTTGAAATGTACTGCTCAATCCTGAAAGCACAAACTGTTCTCTTCTTTGCATAAATGATTTCACCAGAACAACTTGAAACTTGAAGTGGAATACAGTTTCATGCAAAGTGATATCTCCCATAAATACAAACAATTTTTTTTTCTTTTTTCAGGGAAATAGTTAATTCCCTCTTTATCCCTCCACCTCCCTATGTTACTTTTGCATAATAAAAATTACTCACTGTGTTTCTTAGATGCAGTCTAAGATTAGTAATAAAGTACCATACATTGATACTATAAACATCACAGCAACATTTAATGAACAAATGGTCATGAAAGTAATACACGGAGCATCCCTACATAAGGCAGTATGATTTAAACAACACAATCTTGAATGACTGTAGGGAAACCTAATAAATATACATTATGACCTATAAAACAATAGGTATATATATATATTTATATATATATATATATATATATATATATATATTCGGTTGTTACAGTTAATTCAGTCACTGTTGGTGAGCATGAGAGAGAAGCATACTGCAGTAAACAGATATTACTTGAACGTTAATATTTTCCAGAGAAAAGGAAAACATCTTTCTCTCTCTCTCCGTACTTGCAGATATCTATAAATATAAATTTATATATATGCATTACATGTGTAAATAAATATATCTTTGTGTAGATCTGTATATACAAATATAAATAAAATGTGTGTTGTGTTGTGTGTGTGTGTGTGTGTGTGTGTGTGTGTGTGTGTGTGTGTGTGTGTGTGTGTGTGTGTATGGGAACCAGGCCATTTGTAAAACGTTATGAATGATGGCATAAACAATCAAAAAGACCTTTGATTGCAGAATGTTGGCATTATTTTCTGAGAGGTCATGTAAATCGGGGAGTGGAAGTTTCCCCTTTTCTTACTTTTGTGTGATTCCAAAATTTGTGTATAATTATTGGGAGGGGGGTATGGAGGGGTTTTGTCCCATGCAAAAAGGAAAAAAATGTTTTAAATTATGTATGCATTTTGTGTGTGTATGTTTGTGTATATGTGTGTATATATATATATATATATATATAGAGAGAGAGAGAGAGAGAGTGTGTGTATATAAATATGGATCTGTGTCACTCCCACAAGACTGAATGTCTAACTTGTAAGACATAAATCTTGAAACACGGAACATAGAAAACAGTTGTTGTTGTGTCTTTCGGCTTTTCCCGGTTAGGGGTTGCTACAGTGGAACTCCGGTCCGCTAATGATTGGCAGTAGATTTTTACGTGCCGAGTTGCCTGCCCTGACGCACAACCTTCAACAAAGGTACACCCTTTCATGCATGTCTACACAGAGAAGACGCTCTAGCTGAGAATCGAACAGGACAACGTCTTACTGTGAGGTGACAATGCTACCGCAGCACCACCACCGCAGTTTTGGAACATAGAAAACAGTATAAAGAGAAAAAAAATGTCTCATGCACCCCCACACCCACCCTGGTAATTATACATACACAAACTCCAAGATCACACCACAGTGGAGAAAGGATACCCCAATTCTCAGTGTTCCCCAGTCTCAAACCATACAGGTTCCTTTCATGTCTCTTCTTCGATGTTTCATGTTTTCAGATTTCCATCTAAATATTTAGGCATAAACCCATATATATATATATACATAAATATATATATATATATATATATATATATATATATATATATATATATATATATATACATACACACACACATACACACACACTTAACCTATATGTGTGCATGTGTTGAGAGATATAAAGTGCTGCCCTTTTGGCAAAAGGTTTTTGCCCGACTGTACCACCAATAATTTGGATTTGTTAAGCATACTCAGTTCTGTTTTGTAGGGTTTGGATGGAGTGACAGCAGGCCTTCTTTCTAATCTGAGGCAAGGGTTGGGATGGAGTGATAGCAGGCCTCCATTCCCATGGGGGAGGGTTGGGATGGAATGACAGTGGGGTCTGCTTATGTTTCCAAGTTGGGTGGTAAGTTGTGAAAAATTGATATTAGGCCTGCCCTTCCACCAGTAAATTGGGGTGTAATGTAAGTAGTTATGCACTCTCATCCATATAGGGAGTCTGCATGAAGTGATAACAGATCCCTCTCTCATCCAGGGGTTGAATATTTTGTCTGTAGGACATCCCTTCCTGTCTCTTGGGGGAGGGGTTTGACAGAAGAGTGACAGTGGACTTGCCTTCCCATTTTGGGAATTGTTAGAATGGAAGAACAGTAGACATGTCTCCTCATCCCTATGAAGAGGGTATTACTTACGAGTACTGCAGGGCTGATTCCACCCAGAGGCTACTGGTCCAGTTGCCTGCAATGACAGTTACTGACCAGTACTTTAGTTAGGTATTACTGTGTACATGCGGACATAAGTATGCCTTCCTTCTGTTCCATGGTAATCCACGTTTATGAGATTAGAAAATAGGTAAATGCCCCCTCTCCATTGCCTCTGCTTACAGATTATGGCCTCTTCCTTATCCCACAACCTGTATTGTGTCAGCAAAGGCCACCCTTGGGATGATCAGTGACCATAGAACAATTAATGGCATGCCAGAGTTAATGGCTGGTATGCTGGACTAGACAAAAACATAGAGTGTATAGTCTTTAAATAAATGATCTGTTACTTAAATTCTGTTTCATTTACTGTAATTCTGTATAAAGCATTTTAGTACTTCTAATTCTATGATGACATGTTTCAGGCATCCATGGAGAGGCTGGAATCCGTAGAACAAAGGTCAGTGCCCCTATCACATTGAAGCAGTTATTAGTTCAGTTTGACTTTGGATAATTTCACTTTACTGAATTATATATTTTATTCTGACATGTTTTCTCACACTGACAGATGGCAACAGCTGACGAGGTTGTGAAAACAATGATAGATCACATGACTGATCCTTCCAGCCAATCCCATTTAAATCTAAAGGAAGGTGGGTATTTATTAACTCATAACTATTCAGTTTTGAGGACTAATCAGTGCATATCCTGTTTGTGTGTAACATAGACTATATTACTTATTTACAGTAAGCCAGCCTTTTTAAAAGTTTTTGGGGTTTAAAGGTCATGGAACATGAGTATACCATTTTTTAGCAGTAAATCTGCTGAAGTTGCTTAAACCAGTTTTTGCATGAAATACACACACACAGAAAGAAAGGAATAAGATTGAAATGCCATGTAATACTGTGGAATGTAAGCATATAGTGAGAGAAAGTTTGTGTCATGTTCAAAGTTTTCCTCCTTAGGAATCTAGTTCTCATTTGAAGTAAATACCGGATGTGATGTTGTCCTATCTCTCCTTCGTTCTTCATTGGTTGGGTTCGGAACCGATCCTTGGTTCCAATTCAGCCATATACAAAAGCTTGAGGTCTTCCACTAGCTCATGTCTATGACCCTATCCCATGATGCCCTAGGAAAGCTCCCAGATCTCATTTGTCACTAAACATAATTGGGTGCTTTCGACTGGCTCTGGCTAAGTGAAATAATTTCTTTACTTTATATTTGGGATAATTAGTCTTTAATTACTAATTTTGTTTTCAGTTACTGTTTGTTAAGTTTATTAGAGTGTCCATTTTCTGCTGTTTGTGCCGTTAGCTGTCATTGTTTCCCTCAAGGCCTTTTATCTCACCCTATCCCATCTTAAATTTCTCCTAAGCCCGTTTTAGTTAGAGGACTTCCTTTTTCTTTAACTTCTAGGCTCATTTAAGTTACAGAGCCCGTTAACTTTTTTGGTTGTACTTATTTGTTGTTTAAAAAAAAAAGAGTTGTAAATTGTGGTAGTTATTAGCTTCTGGTAGTTAAGCCCTTTCTAGTCAAGGGCTTCTTTTCCATAGTTTTAGGCTCATTTAATTTAGAGAGCCATTTAATCCAAACCTTGTCTTCCACTCTCTCTGTTAATTACCAGGCAAGCTCATTTGAGTTAGAGGGCTGTCTTGCCCATTTAGGTTAGAGAGTAATTTTTCTCTGGTTTCTAAAAAATAAAAAAAGAGAATTCTGGTATTTGTTGTTGCCTCTTTTCTGTCATGTCCACTAAACAGCAAGACCTCTGGGTTTAGAAAGTGTGAAAATTTTAGCTAAAAATATCTGTCACTAACGGGTATGCAGTCTGTGTGTACTGCCTCGGTGTGGTACATCTCCAAGAGTCATGTGCCATATGCCATTCCTTTACCCACAGGGTGCTTTTGGAGAGGAAAAATAAACATACTCAGAGGATTATTGAAGACCCCTTTTTCAGAGGCTAGTAAAGAAGGTCAGGGTCCTTCAAAGTCGGGCCACTCCCGCTTGTTCAAATCAGACGAGGGTGGAAAGAGATCATATTCTTCTTCGGACCCTCAGTTGGAGCCGGCAAAAAAAAGTGCAAAATATGTCAACTTTGGACCTGAAGATGGCTGGGCCCAAGAAACCTTCCACCCCAACTTCTTTAGTTTCAGAGCCGTTGGGTTTTCAGATACGGAGCTGGTCCTTGGAGTTGAAACTGGTATCTCCAACCTTATGTTCACCATTACTACAGGCATCAAGATCCCCTACTCCCTTCTCTCATTCCTCCTGGTGCCTTTCAGATGATGATGTGGATCGCGTCATGTGGAGGCTATTGAGGACACTGGCACTGGCCAAATTGTTGTCGGATCTGACCCACAGGACTTCGGAACTGACTTAGCCTACCCTTTTACCTTTGATTCCTCCTCTGAGCCGATCCCAGACCTTGGAGCCAAAATGTCTAGAACTGATTGAAGTGGAACTGTTGGAGCCAAGACCTGCCCCAGGATCTTTGGGCCCAACTATTGTTTTGACGTCCAAGGTACCGTCTGAGGTCAAGGAGTCTAGGAGCTGACGTTCTCCGGTCAGATCTGGGAAGGGGAGTCAGATTGGACAGTTGCCGGATCCAAACTTGCCTCTCGGGGCCTCGGCACAGGGGAGCTTGGCTTCTGCCTCAGCCTCGGAGCTGAACAACTTGGTTCTGGGAATTCCATCTGGTTCTTCGGAGCAGGGAGTTTCCTCAGACAAGGGGCGGGGGGCTTTAGAGATAATGAGAATAATGCTGTCTCCACAGGCAGGTCCACTCTCAGGTCCGGCATTCTTCCCCAAAAGGCACCGGTGTCTGTCACGGCCCCATTGCATCCACAAAAACACGGAGACCCTAGGCCTCAGGATGCCCCATTGGGTGACCCCCCTGTCTTCTGAAACGTCTCCAGAATAACCTTTTGAAGTGGTCCCATGAAAAAGACTATGCAAGAGGAAGCATTTAGACTCCCCAGAGGAGTCCATCACTTCTGATACAAACCTCGATGAGTTGGAAGGGTCCCCACGGCCACCCTTTGAGGATGTCTCCTTCACAGACATCCTAGAAATACTTAAGCAGAGAAGTGTCTGGAAGCCCATCAACTCTTCTGAGGAGGAGACTGTATACCTGAAGGCCTTTGGGTCTCCGCCCATCGACGAGCTCATGGAAGTAGTTAGTCGAAAGGTGTGGGAGTCTCCAGATTCAGTGGAACCTGTTCCTTGGAGGCCGAACAAATTTATCAGTGCACCTTCAGACAAGGAGTTTCTTACCAAGGGTGTCCCAGTAGATGCTATAGTGGTGGCTGCAGCCACCAAAAAGAAGTATCAGAGACATCCTCGTCAGTCCATCCACTGAACAGAGAGTCTCGTAAGATGGACAGATATGGAAAGCGCATGTTCTCTTCTGTGACTTTTGCACTCAGATCGCTGAATTATCTGACTCGCCTCACTAGGCTTCAGAGAAATCTCCTGAAAGACCTAGAAGATGCACTCCAAGGTTTAGTAGCTGCAGGGGTATTAGACAAGATTTCCTCTCAGCTCTCTACCTTAACCTCAGTGGTCAACTCCTTCATGAGGCTCATTTCTTATGCAGCAGATGGAGCAAGCAGGGCAGTGGGTTCAGGAATTTCCCTAAGGAGACATTCCTGGATGCGCTTGTGTGATTTTGCGGACCCTTTTAAATCTTCTTTTGTTAACGCCACTTTCGATGGCTCGTCCTTGTTTGGGCCCAAAGTCAGACACACACTAACCAGGTGTGAACAGGAAGGAAGTCTCTCTCTGCCATTGGATTCCTTTTCTCCCTACCTACCAGAACTTACCCAAAGGGTCAGAAGGGGGGAAAAATGTGGTTTTGAAAATCCCAGAGAGCTTTCCAGGGCACACGTGGTGATTCTTCCCCCAGGGGCAGAGGAGGAAATGCCAGTGGAAGATGCCGACCACACGGCAGAGGGGGTCCTCAAAATCAGGGTGACAGGAAATCTTTCCATGGTAAGCCCTTTCAGCGCTTCTGAAATGAGGCCTGTCTGTCCATCTCTGGAGGCATTCGGGGGTCGATTTTCTTTATACCCTGAAGCCTGGCTAAAAATAACAAAAGACAAGTGGGTACAAAACATTGAATAAAGAGGCTACTCTATACCCTTTTCTTTCCCTGTCCCAAATATAAAAAACATCACAGATGTCCCACCCAGTGAAAGGGAACAGGCAACTCTAGAAACACAAAAGTTGCTAGACAAAAAAGTCATCCAGACAGTCCCCGCAGACCAAATAGGATCCGGAACTTACTCAAGGTTCTTTTAGTTCCAAAGAAAACAGGGGACTGGAGAGCCATCTTGCATCTCAGCAAATTAAACAAATCAGTAAGAAAGTCAAAGTTCTGGATAGTAACACTGCAGTCAATAATCCCTTTTCTGGGACAAGATGATTGAATGTGCTCTATAGACCTCCAGGATGCGTACTACCACATAAAAATGGACAGGCGATCCAGGAGTCATGTGCACTTTCGGCTGGGAACCAGTCATTACTAATTTCGAGCTCTGCCCTTTGGTTTCACTACAGCCTTCAGTGTGTTCACCAAGTGTATGGCAGTGGTTATGACTCACTTGAGATGCCTAGGATTCAGAGTGTTTCTGTTCCTAGATGACTGGCTCCTAACCGCCACCACTGAGCATCTACTAACAAATGCGAGGGACACCACCTTACAGCTCTGCTCTCACCTAGGAATCACAATAAATTATGAAAAATCTGCCTTGTTGCCATCTCACTGTATCGTTTTTATAGGAGCAAATCTAGATACAACAAAAATTATGACAAAACTTCCTCCAACAGAGTTCAAGTCCTACGAGATTAGGTCATAAACCTACTTTCCAAGAAAAAAGTACAAGCAAGAACGGTCCTGAAAGTCTTGGGGACCATGGTAGCAGCAATAACCCTGATTCCATTAGCACATCTGCACATGAGAATTCTACAGTGGCTAGCTACTGTTCACTCAGTGGTCCATGCAGGAACTACCCATGTCCTACCAAATTTTGATAACAGAATCTTGCAAGAGAGACCTTCGTTGGTGGCTTCACTCCACTCATGTGACATTAGGTCGACCCTTTGTTCTTCCCCAGCCATTAGCTACAGCGACCACAGATACTTACCAGATAGGGTGGGGGGCAATATCTGGTAAAGACAGTCCAAGGCACTTGGCAGGATCATGAGGCCCATTTGCACATCAGTGTCCTAGAGATAAAAGCAGGGCTTTTAGCATTGCAGGCATTCCAGGACTCTCTTCCACTGGGAACTTTTGCAGTACAGACAGACAACATGTCAGTTGTATGGTACATAAACAAACAAGGAGGAACCAGATCTTACCCCCTTTGTCAAGAGGCCATGAGAGTATGGTAGTGGGCAACCTCCTCCCAACGCTTTCTGATAGCAATGCACATCTCCGGGAAATCCAACATGATAGCGGACAGACTCATCAGATCGATTCTGATGCCTCACGGATGGTCCATAAAACAGGAAGTGGCAGAAAAGATTTTCTGCAAATGGGGCCAGCCTTGCTGCGACCTTTTTGCCACATGCCTGAACATCAAATGCAGCAGCTACTTTGCCCTGATCCTCCTCTGGGGGAGGCACCCAAGGGATGCACTTGTCCACAATTGGCCTTCGGGTCTCCTGTACGCCTTTCCTCCCTTTCCGTTGATACCCAAAGTTCTTCAGAAAGCCAATTACTTGAGAAGGAACTTGATACTCATCACCCCATACTAGCCTCATCAAATCTGGATGTCCATCGTGTTTCACTGTTGCAGTCTTAACCAATGGGTTATCCAACTCCTGGTAGCCCTCGATCGGCCAGAATATCAACGGTAAGTAAATATGACATCGGCTGTCGTCGGTTGTAAAGGACGTCAGGACATCTGATACAAAAGGGGGCAGCCAACGTTACTTTCTCAGTCTTCCTTGCTGCGGTGCCCAAAGCAGAAGCATTTTTTGCACGAGTGCCGGTCGGCAGTTTACTTTTTGATTTCCGACTACAAAGTTGAAGTCAATTACAGCTAAGTACCCCATTGGGGATCCTCTTTTCTTGTCTTAACGAATGTCAGAAAAGGTTAATAATTGTCTTACCTGTGGAAAGCAGATTCCCCATAGAGATTTTCATTCCTATTGTATTATTTGTTTAGGCCTTGACCACGACATTCCTAAGTGTGATCACTGTGCTTATTTTAATCTGCATACTATTTGTCATTGGGCTAAGCTTTTAGCTAAACATTTTGGAGTTTGGTTGGTATGGCATCTGCTGGTCTTCAGGCTTCGGATATCCCTAAGAACCGTAAGGATAAGGACCGCGACAGGCTTCAGAGGATCAAGTCTTTGGATGATGTTAAGTTGGTCGTCAGTCCTGCTGTAGCCAGTGAAGTGCCTTTGCAGCCCGCGGATTTTCAACCATAGGCCTCGGTTGAGACCATTTCAGTGTCCCCCAGGCCTCCAGCTTCCATTTTGTCTTCTGACCTTCCACCTTTCCCCTCTTTAGCTGGATCTGGAGCTGCTATGCTGGCTCCAGTGTCCGAGGCCTCCGTTCTTCATTCGGACAGCAAGCTCATACTGATGACCTCTGCTGCGACTTTGGCTGTTGCCAGGCCTCCCAAGTCCTTCAGACTTACAGGTAAATCTTCCAGTCGTAAGCCTGTGAAAAAGCAGGCTCCATTTCCCTCTCGTTCCCCTCAATCCCAAATGGTTAAAATGGCTAATGACTTTTTGACTCTTATTAGGGGTTTACAGCCTCCTCCTTCTAAAGGGGTAGGGATGTCTCTCCTGAGGCTTTGTCTTATTCTGGTTCTGATACTTTTAGCATTTCTGCTGATGAAGAGGAAGTTTCTTAGGTTTTTTTCTCCTTTTGAGGATTCAGATCCAGTGGAGTCCATTCCTTCTGCTTCTCCTCCAGAGGATTTCTCCTTTGGTGATACTTTGAATACTCTCAGGGAGCATTTTAAATGGGAAAGTCAGGATTATCCCCAATCTAAGAATAGGATTAGGAAGTTTTTGGATTTGCCACAGCATAAGCCTCTGGCTATTCCTCCAGTGTTGGAAGTGGTTGATGATGTTTTTCTGGAAAATTCCTTGACTCCAAATTCAGTTCCTCCTGCTCCCAGGAAACCTGACAAGTACTGTAGAGTCCCTGATTCTCATTTGTTTCTTGTCAGGAATCCATTGGTTGATCCAGAGGTTATTTCTCAAAGCCATAAAGGAGTTAAGGCCCCTGTTACCAAAAATCCTGTTCCTTCTGACAAGGAATCTAGGAACCTAGATAGGTGGGGTAAGAAAGTGTATGCCTCTGCCACTGTTGCTGTTAGGTCTACTAATTGTCTTTTTCATATGCTTAAGTACCAGCAGCACACCTTGGAGGTTATTAAGTTTAGGACTGCAAGTGTGCCTCTTTTGGCAGAGAGTAAGGATATGCAGGATTTGCTGAATTATGCCAGTCTTGTCAATAAACATTCTTTACATTGTGGTTTTGACATTCTAGAAGCCTCCTGCAGGGCTACAGCTACTGGATCTGTTATTAGAAGGCACGCTTGGCACAGGGAACAGCCCCTTCCAGAGTCTGTCAAGGCTAAGCTTTTGGATGTACCTTTGCATAAGGGCAGTCTTTTTGGCAGCAAAGCAGAGGAAGTGCTCAAAAAGATGGAGGATAAGGCCAAGTCTATACAAACTGTTAAAGATTTTCTGCAAGTCCAACCTCCTTGCTTTAGCAGGAATTACCCTTCTAACAGTTGGATGTTTCCTGATACCAGCAGAGAGAACCATTCTAGGACTAGAGGATACAAATCTTCTAGTGGGCAGGTGGCTACCCCTCAAAAGTCTAAGTGTTGGCATGCTTCCACTTCCAAGGTGGGAAGTTCTAAGCCTACATCTCAATTTAAACATTCTCAATGACTCTGTCCAACTTCTGCCTCTTCTTGCTTGCTCGGAGAGTCCTTTAGGGGGAAGGTTGGTCTTTCTTGCAAATGTCTGGGCCACCATCACAGATGACAAATGGGTACTCAGAACTGTATCCCTAAGACACAGGTTTTCTTTCCACACCTTTCCAGTACCCAAAGGATTCCCGGACACTCCTCCAAACCAAAGGGCAGAAGTAGAAAAGCAAATTTTGTCTCTGTTACATCTGTGAGCAATAGAATCAGTTCCTGCTCAGCAGGTAGCCCAAGGTTTCTATTCCAGACTTTACTTAGTTCCAAAAAAGAAGGCACCTGGCGTCCTATCCTAGATTTATCCATTCTGAACTATTTCTTGGTAATTCCAAAGTTCATAATGCTCACTCTGCAGCAGTTGCTGCCAATGTTAGAAAAGGACTCCTGGCTGGTAACTTTGGATCTCAAAAAAGCTTACCTGCACATCCCTATCAGGGAAATTTGCAGGCAATACCTTTGTTTCAGAGTAGGCAAGCAACCTTATCAATTCTCTGCACTGCCCTTTGGCTTATCTACTGCTCCCAGAGTTTTCACAAAGTGCCTGGCTCCAGTCATTGCTTTTTGCAGGCAGAAGAAAATTCAGATTTATCCATACTTGGATGACTGTCTAATTCAAGCAAATTCTCAGGAACAGCTGTTAAAGGATCTAGAATTTGTAAAGACTCTTCTCTCTTCCCTGGGTTACACTCTGAACAAGGAAAAATAAAAAATGGTGCCATCCAAGGAGCTAACATTCCTGGGAGCGAGTCTGAACACAGCCACCCAGATGATATATCTCACCCAGGAGAAGCAGGCATCTCTTTCAGTGTACTTCAAGGATTTGGAAAGTCTGTCCCAGCTCCCTGCAAGGAAATACCTGCAAGCTCTGGGATACATGGCCTCTTGCATTCTCATGTTTCCATATGCAAGACTGCATATGAGGAGATTGCAGTGGTACCTCAAGAACCTTATGTCAGCACACACAGGACCTGGATATGATAATTCCTCTGCTTCCATGTCTGCAGACAGAGTTTCTATGGTGGGTGACATCATGTCTACAAAACAAAGGCATCCCTTTTTGCCCACCCCCTGCCACTCAAGTTCTTACCACACACGCATCGGACTACACCTGGGGAGCTCACCTGGATGGCAGATGCATACAGGGACGTTGGAACGCACAGCAGATGCACCTGCACATAAACCTAAAGGAGTTGATAGTTCAGGTCTTACTAGCTTTCAGGCATCTTCTTTCTCCAGGAGCTCTGCTTGTCAGGACAGACACCACCACAGTCATGTGGTACATCAACAAGCAGGGAGGGACTCATTCTTACCTCCTGTGAATCTCTGGTCCATAGCAGCATCCTTGGGCCTGCATCTCCTAGCTCAGTTTCTTCCAGGGAGGCTCAGTGTCTTGGTAGGCCAGTTGAGCAGACAGACCCTGGATCCTCACGAGTGGCAACTGAACAGAACAGTCTTTTACAGCATCATTCAATGTTGGGGAACTTCTCAGGTGGATCTTTTCTCCTACCTAGACAACCACCTTCTACTTCTTTTTTGCACCAGACAGCATCACAGCAGAGCCTGGAGAGTGGATGCTCTGTCCTTCCCTTGGATGCTGCTGTCTGTTTATGTCTTCCCTCTTCTTCTTCCCAGAGTATTATTGAAGTTCAGGGATGAAAGACCAAGGACCATTCTCATAGCTCCAGACTGGCCCAGACAGCATTGGTATCCACTGCTTTGCAGTCTCTCCCAATTTCCTCCTTGGCATCTTCCTCTGAAGCCAGATCTTTTGGTGCAGGAAGGGGGAAACATTTTACATCCTCATCTTCAGTCTCTCCATTTGGCAGCATGGCTCATTGTATGACTCCTTCCTTTTCCTCTTCTCTTTCCCAGCAGGTGGTTGATGTACTGAGGGAGACCAGGAGGCCTAGCACTAGGACATCCTACACTGGCAAATGGGAAAGGTTCTCTCATTGGATGCAGGCTAGGGGAGAATCTGCTTCTCAGCCTACCCTTCCTCTGATCCTGGAATACATGGCTGAATTGCTTCAGGGTGGTCTTTTGTTTTCCTCTATCAAGCTACATGCTTCAGCCATTTCTGCTCATTGTTCTTTTGAACAACCCATTTTCTCTCATCCCCTGATGAAAATCAGAGGTGCTTGCAACTTAAAACCTCCCAGAAGGGCACCTACTCCAGCCTGGGATCTTAATTTTGTTCTAGAGAAACTCACTCTTCCTCCTTTTGAGCCAGCTGCCACTTCAGATTTAAAGTTTCTCTCTTGGAGGACTGCCTTCCTCTTGGCTATAACGTCAGCAAGGAGGGTTTCGAAGCTGCAAGCTGTGATGGCTGTGGAGCCTTTTTCTTATTTTCCATGCAGATCGGGTCTCTCTGCGAACCCAACCCCTCCTTTATGCCTAAGGTGGTTTCTAGCCTGACTCTTAGTCAGTCCATACACCTTCCTACTTTCTTTCCTAATCCTCAAAATAGAGGTGAAAGGATCCTACATTCTCTTGATGTGCACAAACAGCTCAGGTTTTACCTGGACAGGACTAAGGACCTTAGGGAATCAGCACAGTTATTGGTCAGTTTTGCACTGGAGCTCAGGGCAAAGCTATTTCTAAGCAAACCATTTCTAAATGGATTGCACATTGTATTACTTTCTGTTATTCCTTTCATGGCAAGGTTCCTCCTCAAGGGGTTAGGACCCACACCACAAGAGCAGCTTCCACTTTTGCAGCCTTTTTAAGGGGTGTCCCTACTAAAGACATTTTGGAGGCTGCCACATGGTCTTCTGTTCACACTTTCACAAAGCATTATAATTTGCCTTTCTTTTCTAGAGTCAGGGCAAGGTTTGCCACTGCTGTTCAAACTGATCCATAAAAACCAAACCCCCACCCTTGTCAGGTTTCATAACTCGAATGTTACAACAGTTCAGTAAGTCAATGTGTTCCAACTCGCTCTTGGATATTTTGATTAACAATGAGGGTGACTTTAAGATATACAATTTTAGCACCCTAAATATTAATGAAGAGATCGTTAATGTTTTTGCAAAGGGGCTGACATTTGTGCCTGATAGAAGGGCTGATCTGGTCAAAACCATTCTGGACCTGAGAATGTTTGTGCATAAGCTTAATTTAACTGCAAGTTTTGGTAACAATCCAGCTCTTACAAGCACATTGAGAGTGTCTAGTTTATTCAGCCCACCTATGCAAGCATCCTTAGCTATGTTTGCGAAAGTAAGTGAGATGGACATCAGAGCGTTACTTGCTAAGGAAGTTCCAAGATCTGCTCCAACAACTAACTGTTCCAAGAGCGAGTTGGAATACATTGACTTACTGAACTCTTGTAACATTCGAGTTATGAAACCTGGCAAGGGTGGGGGTTTGTTTTTTATGGGTCAGTTTGATTACATAGATAGAATGGAAGCTCATGTGACATCTGATGTATATGAAACGGTTAGTTTGAACGAGCTTAAATACTGCATATAAGAGGGTGAATAATGTACTTAATGATCTATTCCTTGATGGTAGCATTGACATAGACACTTTGCAGTATTTAATTATGCCAGATCACATTTTACCTACACTATTCGGGTCTCCCAAATTGCATAAAAATATGTACAACCCCCCTTTTAGACCCATAGTGGATGGGAGAGGCTCAGTTACATATGCATGTGGTAAGTTTATTGATTGAAAACTCAAACCTTACATCAAGTCTGAATCACAAATATGCCATGATTCATGGAGATGTTCATCGTGCATACAGCTGCAGTAATCACAGATGGGTTTTCAGCCGTCAGGCGTTCCCTCGGTCGGCCGAATTCCAAAGTCTTGGTCCGGCGTCGGTTGTCGTCGCTTACTCTTCTGACTTCAGGAAGGCCAGAGTATATAAGACACAGCCGACGCCATGTTCTTCAGTCTTTTTTGCCGCGCGGTGCCCGAAGCAGAAGCAGTTCGCAAGTGCCGGTCGGCCAGCTCCTGAATTACGAAAATAATTGGAACCGAAGTCTTCATTAAAGCTAAGTACCCGTTAGAAACTTTTCTTGCCTCAGACCGATGTCAGAAAAAGTTAATAATTGTATTTCTTGTGGGAAGCAAATACCGCATAAGGATTTCCATTCCCTTTGCATACCTTGTTTGGGCCCAGACCACGACGTCTCGGGCTGTCGCTTTTGCGCTACCTTCAATAAACGCACTATCAAGCGTCGGGCGGAGTTCGCCCAACACTACTTTGGTAAAGCTTTTGACTATAAAATGTCGTCGGACACTCCGACTACCGTTTTGTCCAAAAAACGCAAGGAAAAGGACCGACATGCGAGGCCCGCGGTCCCCGCCGACACCACGCCAAAACAGGCTTCACGTGGTCCGGTACTCAGCGAGACGCCTTTGCAGTCCCTGACTACCGACGACACTCCTTTGGCGGTGTCCTCTGTACCCGAGACCGCTGGGTCCTCGGCCCTTTCCCAGACTACAACCGAAGCCCCAGCTAATGTCGAGCCTACTAATGTGGACAGGTCCACCTCCACCCATGGTGTATTTAGGCCCTCATCTGCTTTTTCAATTAAGGCCTTTACTAAATTCAAAGCAGCCAGGCATCCCACGAGGCCTGTTCCACAGGGCCCATCTCCTGGACACATGCCTAAGAAACAGATGCTTAAAATGGCTGAGGATCTAATTACTCTTATCAGAGGTTCTCAGCCCCCTCCTGACAAGAGACCCAGAGTGGAGGAAGAATCTCACTCTTCTGATCAGGGATCCATTTTATCAGAACATTATGATGCAGAGGAACAGTCTTACTCCCCTTTTGAGGATTCGGATGCAGAACAGTCCATCCCTTCTGTATCCCCTCCTGAGGATTTTTCTTTTGGGGAAACCTTGCACACCTTGAGGGAACACTTCCATTGGGAAGGCCAAGACTTTTCAGATTCCAAGAAAAGACTTAGGGAATTTCTCTGGTTACCTCAGCACAGGCCTCTGGCTATACCCCCTGTTTTGGATGTACTAGATGATGTCTACTCGGAGGCTTGCCTTAACCCTGATTCTCTGCCTCCTGCAGGTATTACAGAGTACCCAGTTCTCACCAATTTCTATACAAAGGCCATAATGCTGACCCTGAAACCATTTCACAAGGCCCCAAGGGATTAAAGGCCTCCACTGCCAAGAACCCACTTCCTGTAGAAAGGGAATCCAGATCTCTAGAAAGGTGGGGTAAAAAGGTATATACCTCGGCCACCCTAGCCATGAGGGCCTTAAACTGTCAGTTTCATATGATTAAATATCAACAGTACCTGTTATCACAATTAAGGAACAAAATGTCTCAACCTGAACAACCAGATTTAAAAGAGTTGCAGGATATGATGCATAGTGCGGAGCAAGTGGGTAAACACACCTTACAATGTGGTTATGATGCCCTAGAGGCTTCCAGTAGAGCGGCTGCTACAGGATCAGTCATTCGCAGACATGCCTGGCTTAGGGAACAAAATTTGCCTGATCATGTGAAAGCTAAACTTCTTGATGCTCCTTTACAAAAGGATGTACTATTTGGTACTAATGCTGAGGAGATACTACGGAAAATGGAAGAAAAAGCCAAATCTATACAAACTGTCAAAGCTTTCTTACAGGTCCAACCACCACGTTTTAGCAGAAACTGGCCTTCAAAAAACTGGTCCTTTCCAGCCACTGACAAGCCCCAAAGAGGTAGATACAGACGGACAAGGGGCAGAGGGCAATCACAAGGATCATATAGAGGCAGACAATGGCAATCTCCAGCACCAAGAGGTGGTGAAGACAGTGCACAACAATACAGGAAGCAAAACCAATGACTCCCTCATTTTCATGCCAAGCAAGTCTGAGCTGGCAGCACCTTTGGGAGGGAAACTAGCATTATTTGCAAGCAATTGGCATATTGTCACAACAGACAAATGGATACTGGACATTATAAACAGAGGCTACAAATTTCAATTTCACACTCTTCCAAAAATGAGAGGCATGCCAAACCTGCCACAAAATCAAAGGGCAGAGGCACAACTGCAAATTTCAAAGCTCCTAAACATGAGAGCTATACAAAAGGTACCTACACCAACAAGGTCAAGGTTTTTATTCAAGACTCTTTCTGGTACCAAGAAAAGGAACCGACTGGAGACCCATTCTGGACTTATCCATCCTAAACACATTTCTACTGCACCAAAATTCAAGATGCTCACATTACAGCAACTTCTTCCCATGCTGGGCAAGGAGTTTTGGCTGGTAACATTGGACCTCAAGGAGGCATACCTGCATGTCCCAATCAGACAAAGCTGCAGAAGATACCTCAGATTTCTTGCAGGTTCAATCCACTATCAATTCTCTGCATTGCCCTTTGGCTTATCTACTGCGCCCAGAGTATTCACAAAGTGCCTGGCATCAGTGATTGCCTACTGCAGACTTCAAGGGATACAAATTTACCCTTACCTGGACGACTGCCTGATCCAAGCAGTCAGCAAACACATACTACTGGAACATCTGGCATATGTGACACGGTTACTGCTTTCTCTGGGATATACCATCAACAAGGAGAAATCAAGGCTAACACCATCTCAGAAAATAACCTTCCTGGGTGCCAGTTTGGACACAAACACCCAGATGGCATATCTTACGCCAGAAAAACAAGGGCAACTATCTCAGTACTTCAAAACACTAGCAAAAAGTACCAGGCTTACTGCAAGGAAAATCCTGCAGGCTCTGGGATTCATGGCATCTTGCATTCTTCTAATCCCATGTGCAAAGCTGCATATGAGGAAACTTCAGTGGTACCTAAAAAATCTATGGTCTCAACACAGTCACAGTTTGGAAGCTATTATACCAATAATTCCATGTTTGCAAAAGGAATTTCTATGGTGGGCCCAAGCATGTCAAGTAAACGCAGACCTTCCATTCTGCAAGCCTCAAGCAAAACAAGTCATAACCACAGATGCCTCAGATTACGCCTGGGGGGCGCACATGAAGGACAGGTGCATTCAGGGCAGATGGTCCCAAAAGGAAAAACACCTTCACATCAATCAAAAAGAAATGCTAGCAGTAATAAATGCAATTACAGCTTTCAAGGACTTCCTGCATCCAGGACAATTACTGATAAGAACAGACAACACCACAGTAATGTGGTACATAAACAAACAAGGAGGAACACATTCATACCCCTTGTGCAGACTAGCCATGACTCTTTGGAACTTGGCTCTGGAAAGACAAATCGAACTTCAAGCACAGTACTTGCCAGGACTGGAAAACACACTGGCAGACACTCTAAGCAGAAATATGACAGATCCACACGAATGGAAGTTACATCCTCAGGTGTTTACAGAGATAATCCAAGCGTGGGGAGGCCAGACATAGATCTTTTGCCTCCCACAGGAACCGTCAATTGAAAAGTTTTGTTCAAGGACCTTCCATCCAAAGGCCTGGAAAGTGGGCGCCTTTCATTCAGTTGGACAGCATGGACAGTTTATGCATTCCCACCTCTGCCTCTTCTGCCCAAGGTGCTTTTGAAAGCAAGAACAGACAAACCGAGGATGATACTGATTGCTCCAGATTGGCCAAGGCAACACTGGTATCCACTCCTGAGGAGCCTAACACATACTCCTCCCTGGTCCCTGCCTCTAATACCTCTTCTGCTGACTCAGAACAGCTACAAAACTCTCCACAGTCAGCTGAAAACACTCAACCTCGCTGCATGGAAAATTCCTTAACACCACAACAGACCCTACTCTCCAAGGAGGTGCAGGATGTCATTTTGGAGGCCAGAAGACCATCTACTAGAAAAGCTTACTCTGCAAAATGGAAGCGGTTTTGCTGTTGGAATGAGAAAAGAGGCCAGGACCCTAGAAAATTGAACTTGCCTCAGGTTTTACAGTACCTAGCTGAACTGCTGAACAGTGGACTTTCATTTTCTTCCATAAAAATACATGCCTCAGCTATTTCTGCAGAATTCAACACGGATCCTCCTTTATTCTCTCACCCACTCTTACGGCAGTTCCTCAGAGGGGCTAAGAATATAAGACCTCCAAGGAAGCAACCAATACCAGCCTGGGACCTTAATTACATACTAGAAAAATTAACATTGCCTCCCTTTGAACCTGCTGCCTCAACAGATCTGCAATATTTGTCCTGGAAAACAGCTTTCCTTCTGGCCATCACTTCAGCTCGTAGGGTTTCTGAACTACAGGCCCTCATGGCGGTGCAGCCCTTCCTCATCTTCCATCAGGACAGGGTTTCCCTTACCAACCCATCTTTTATGCCAAAAGTGGTATCCAGGGTAGCCTTAAACCAAGCCATACACCTTCCTACCTTTTATCCTAACCCTCAAAACAAAGGGGAGAGGCTGCTTCACTCTTTAGACATCCATAGGCAGCTACGTTACTATTTGGACAGAACAAAGTCCTTCAGGAAATCAGAACAACTTTTTGTGTCCTATGCCGTAGGGGCTCAACGGTAACCAGTTACCAAACAGACCATTTCCAAGTGGATTGGCCACTGCATACGGTTTTGTTATTCCTATCATGGGAAATCTGTCCCTACTGGTATCAGATCTCACTCCACCAGGGCCACAGCCACCTCTACAGCCTTCCTGAGAGGTGTTCCTACTAAGGATATTTTGGAGGCAGCCACTTGGAGTTCTGTACATACCTTCACAAAACACTACCACCTGCCCTTATATTCCAGAACAAGAGCAGGCTTTGCCACTGCTGTTTTGCAGGGCATTCTGGCTCAACCCAGTTCCTCATAGTACCTACCACCCTATGCATAGCTTTGGGACTCTACCCATCTGTGATTACTGCAGCTGTATGCACGATGAACATAGTACAGTTTTGTACCTACCATAAATGTAGATGTTCGAGTGCTAATACAGCTGCAGTACAGGTTTCCTCCCTCCTTCCCCACTTGGTAAGGGCATGGGGCCTAACAACCTCTTCATACCACCTGACTGGGTTATCCTGCTATGTTTATTTGCTTGCTTACACTGATTTTGCATTACATTGCATTGCTTGCATATGTGGATAAGCCTTATTTATGTATTGCCTTCCTTTTGGGGGCACCTGACATCTGGGGCAAGAAAGACTGAAGAACATGGCGTCGGCTGTGTTTTATATACTCTGGCCTTCCTGACGTCAGAAGAGTAAGCGACAACCGGCCGGACCAAGACTTTGGAATTCGGCCGACCGAGGGACCGCCTGACGGCTGAAAACCCATCTGTGATTACTGCAGCTGTATTAGCACTCGAACATCTACATTTATGGTAGGTACAAAACTGTACTTTTTCTTTATTGTATCAATAATTTAGCTTACCAAGATGGTTTCATCTTTCTCACTGTGGACATAAAAGATCTATATACAGTTATCCCACAGACACTAGGTATTGAATGGGTCAGAGAATTCCTATTTCTAAAAGGCATGGCTAGTAGTGATATAAACACCACTATCTATCTACAGAAGATGGGGATTGCAGTGGGGTCTCCTTGTGGCAGTAGTTTTACCAATTGTGTAATGGCTTTTTGGGAGAGGCATTATCTATTTAATGATGCTCTTTACAAGGAGAATGTTGTTTGGTACACAAGGTACCAAGATGATATGTGTTTCATCTGGAAAGGGGAAGATGAGCTTATTGAGACCTTTATTTGTAACATCAAAACATTCACTACATTCCTGGATTTCACTTATCGGATAGGACACAAGGATATCAACTACTTGGATGTGCTTCTAAGTAAGGATAGTTTGAACCAAAGATATAGAACAGCTATCTACCACAAGCCCACTTATTCTAATGCCTTTCTACATTTTACTAGCAGCCACCCATTACATCAGAAAAAGGCAATTGTGAAAGGGCAAGCAGTTAGGGCTGGTAGAATGATCTTCTGCTATGGTGAATTTACAGATTAATGTACGCTACTGAAGTCTGTGTTTTTGAAAAGAGGTTACCCATTGGGGTTCCTCAGTAACATCTTTGAGGAAGTTGACAGGAAAAGAGTTGTAGGTCACTTCCACCCGATTGTTTGTAAAGGGTATGAGCAAGAGCACACTGAATGGGCAGTTAGTGATGTAGTGATTAGGGATCATGCTAATGACAACATAACTAGCAGGTTCATTACAACATTTTCTCTAGATGCCACACATATTAGGGACATACTTAACAAAAACTGGTCCCTTATCAACAAGGATACCAGTCTTACCAAACTGGGACAACTACCTCTCATGACCTTTCAAAGGGGCCCTAACTTGAAAACCCTAGTGGAGAGAAATAAGGTAAATATAAGAGGTACGAGTATGGCGAAATGCGGCAGACACTTTGTATTTTTATTGCATTTTCTGGTGCATTATTAGAACCACAATATATGGTGTAAGTCTTTTTAAATTACTGCGTTTGGGCTCTAAAAATGCGTATAAACTTCTAACTTATTTCAACTTAAACATAAGCTTAGTGGATTAGCACCAAATTTATGGGTTTAGTGTTGGTTCACATCAAAGCTTTTGGACGAAGAATTTTAGGATACAAATAAGTATTCAGGGAAGGGACAAAAACTTTGACTAGGTAACACTGTTGTCGTCCTGGCTGGCTTGTCTCAACCATATATGTTTCTTTTTCTGTTTCTATTTATGATAAAGATTTTGCAATGTTCTGCTAATGTAAAAACTCATGTACATTTAACTATGCTACAGTACTAGGAAAGTAAGTTTTATTCCCACTTTGGCATTCATTGTTGCAATGTGTTTTTAGGGAATATCTCTTTAATTTAAAAAAAAATGGTTTTAATTGTGTAATTGATGGCAGTTTGAAAGTATTTAAACTGCAAATATATGTTATGTCATTTGTCTGATGAAGTTGGTGGAGTACACCGACGAAAGCGCTTACTCTATTTACAATAAAAACAGCGTTGCTGTGGTTCTGCTGCTGCCGTTTTTTTGTTTTTTAACCCATTGGTTAGGACTGCAACAGTGAATACACTCGAACATCTACATTTATGGTAAGTGTACACAACTGTACTTTCCCCTTTCTTTGGCCTTATCTTCAGCAGGAGCCCTGGATTCTGGACCCAGTTCCGGACCTTCTGATTCATGCAAAAGGATTGCTTCATCCCTCCCTTCAAACCCTCAAATTGACAGCTTGGCTTATCCAACTCCAAACATAACCAAGCTGCCAGACCTTTCTCCATCAGTGAAACATATCCTGATCTTGTCTCATAAGACTTCAGCGAGGAAGTTATATGCCAGCAAATGGAAAAGATTTTCGTCTTGGGCTTTGAATAACCGCATTGATCCCTTCTCTGCCCCCATACCTTCCATTCTTGAATTCTTGACAAAGCTATTTAATGAGGACACAGCTGTAGCTACTATTTGAGTGCAGTTAGCAGCGATTTCTAATTTCCACATAGTTGAATTGGGGCCAAATGTGATGTCCCACAGACTTTGCAAGGCCTTTCTAAAGGGAACTATTTTATTAAGACCACCCATTAAAGCCCCTCCAACACCATGAAACCTAAACTTTGTCTTATCTCATCTGATTCTCCCCTCTTTTGAACCTGCATCATCCTGTGATCTAAAGTTTTTAACTTGGAAGACAGTCCTTTTGATGCCCATGATTTCTGCTAGAAGAGTGTCAGAACTACAGGCATTGTCAATAAAGCCCCCCTACATGTTTTTCCACAAAGACAGAGTACCCTACAAACAAACCCATCCTTTCTATCCAAAGTATGCTCAGAATATAATATGAACCAGTCCATAGACCTACCAGTTTTTTCTCCAATTATGGCAACAAGGCAGAATATATGCTACACCAACTAGATGTACATAGGCAAATATGCTTCTACTTACATAGAACAAAGAACTTCAGAAAATCTGTTGAATTATTTGTATCATTTTCAGACTACAAGAAAGATGCTGCTGTATCAAAAGTCACTCTTTCAAAATGGATATCAGATTGTATTGCTTTTATTTACAAATCTCAAAACAAAGAACTCCCTGAAAAAGTAAAAGGTCATTCTACAAGAGCCATAGCAACCACTTCTGCTTTTGGGCGAGACTTCCAATTGATACCATTTGTACTGCAGCTACATGGGAAAGGCCTTTACTCATTACAAAATGGATTTGGCCTCCAGGAACAGGACCTCTTTTGGGTCCACTGTTCTGAAGAATATTCTCCCATGAGCCACCCAAGAAATATGGTATGGTGCTAGGGACGCTGTCCCTAACCAGTGAAAAATGAAGGTGAGATAGGACAACATCAGATAAAGAAGTTATGTCCTCACCATAATATTCCATATGTGTTGTCCATCTTGCCTTCATTCTTACATCCCACTCTCCTTCCCCCTACCTTTGGCTCCTGGAAGACAGAGCGGTTACAATTGGAAATAAATGTTCTCCGACCTTCTTCATTGCTCTATAAGCTACTAATAATTTTATTGGTACCTATGGTTATATCAGCAAACAAGATCTGGGGAGCTTTCCTAGGGAATCATGGGATAGAGTCATAGCCACGGGCTAGTGGAAGACCTCGAGCTTTTATATATGGCCTAGTTGGAACCGAGGATTGGTTCTGAACCCAACCAGTGAAGAATGAAGGCAAGATGAACAACACACATGGAACGTTATGGTGAGTACATAACTTCTTTTGTCCTCATCTGGGAGTAATGACCTATGCCATACCCAAAAACTGAAAAAAAAAATCCTAGCAGCTTTTAAAGCTGTAAGCATGATTCCATTAAATAAGTGTTATCTAGTATGAGTTGCAAGGCACTGATTTACTTTTATTATAAAAATGCAGCCCCCAATTTCAAAATAGACCTCTGTGATGATTCACTTAAAGAATCAGAGAACCTTGCCCAGAAAAAGGATACCAGGATCCATCTTTTGAGCCAGGCCTGGGGGTGGTGTTCAGTGGCAAGTGCCTTGTGGAAGGGTGGCCTATGTATTCTGGCCAAACTCAGCCGAACAAAAATGTGTGTAGCTGCCATGTGGGCTCCCCACTCACAAAGTAAAAGGACAGGTCTAGTGTGATAGTAGGTAAGAGCAGATTAAAGAACATCTTTGCACTGGTGGGGAAGGAAACGGACAAAGCTTTTGCAGAATGATGAAAAATGTCAACTAGATGTTGCTGATTTTAAATCTGCACACATCTTTTTTTTTCCTGAAACCAGACTTCTTGATTGTGGATGATCTAGTCTCCAACTCGGGAGTTGCCCCTTAAGAAGTCTTTTGCAATTGTGGGGGTATTCCCCAGCCCCCAGTCTGGTACTTTGCAATTGTAGTTTGTCTGTAGCTGAGAGGGTTGCCTTAGTGTGTCTGTGATTTGCAAAAAGGAAAACTTGCATGTTTATGCAGATGCATTTAACAACTATTCAAAGTGTTTGGCCTTCTTGGAGACTGTAGGGGCTATTCTTGGTGGTATACCACCCGATGACTTTACTTCTATTGAGAGACTTCAGTGTTTGTTTGGGGAAGTTTGAGTTGCTTGGAGGAGCATAATTAGGAATTGTTACTGGACTTCTGTACTAGTCATGGATTGTCTATAGCAAACACCATATTCAAACACAAGTCTGCACATAAGTGTATTTGGTACTGGGCCACCTTAGGGCAAAAGTCAGTGACAGATTTTGTAGTAGTGTCATCAAACTTGAAGCCATATGTCCTGTGCACTTGAATCGAGAGAGGTCCTGACCTGTTAGCTGATCACTGCTTGGTGGTGAGTTGGATTAGATGGCTGGGACAACAGCAGTATAGACCTGGGAGATCCAAACTGATTGTTAGTGTATCCTGGGTGCATCTAGCAAATGCTCCTCTCTGTGTGATGATTTCAGTTACCACTGTCAGCAAAGCTTTTACCATAGCCTGGAGAAGGTGGTTGGGGGCATGGACTATGTTCAGAACCTCAGTTGATCTGGTGGAAGTAACTGCATCCAGAAATGGTCAGTGGCAAGTTGGTATCCTTAGGACTGACTGGTGGACACCAGTAATGAGGGAAGCTGCCATGTTAAAGAAAGGATCCTTCTTTGCATTGTTAGTTGGGTGGGTTGTTTTGGAGTTTAACACACAGGTACTGATAGGCCAGGAAGGCAGCAGCTGTGGCAGTCGCTGAGGCAAAAGACTTTGGTGTGGTAGGAGTTTGGCGAGACTATGAAGAAAGACTTTTGTATGGCACCAGAGAGGTTTTAGCAAACTTCCTGATGGCTCCAGAAAGGTGGATGTGACATTACCATGGCTGTTCTCATCAAGGGTGAAGAAATACTGACCTGACCTGTGGGCATTGCTGGGGGGTTCATAGGTTCACAGTTATATACTAGACATGACGACCACTAGGGCCTTTATAAGCCTAATGTACAATCCAACCCCGTTGTGTCTTACATATCATATATGTTTATTAGAGGGAGGTATGTTAGTTAGGAAGTTTCTAGAAGTTATGTGTGTGGGACAGTGTTAGTTTAGACATTACTCTCTGTCTCTGTCAGAGATATGGGAGCTAGACTTGGGGTGAATTTCCATATTTTCATCTATTGGTCAAGTTTATGCTTAAATGGGGTTAGGCTTGGACTCTGCTTCACATGGATGAGGACTGTAGTCCAGAACATGGGGATCCTCTGAGACACATATCTGTCTCACCAACATGTCTTATTTATATCACAAGCAAAATTTAAATCATTGGATCTAGTGGTTATGATGCTGTTCATTTTGCAGATGTGCAAAAGATTCATTAGGGCTAAATCCAAAGATGCCTTTTATGTCACGCATAGATCGCCTGTCAGTAACGTGTAGGAGGCAGAGTACAGAGATAGGCTTTGAGGTGATCCATATAGGACAGTGTGTTTTATACCCTGGATTCTGCTGGTAAGTTACCTGTGTGGGCATTCCAACTGTTACATATGTCTGGTCAGGTGCATGCAAAAGGGAGAATTATACTCAATGATGGGTCTGATAAGGGCAGAATAAAGTGACACTATGATTTCCCGTACCTGGATGCCATGCCCTTACTTATAAGCTCAGCAACATAGAATGATTTTCTTACTACCTTGGCCACATTTTGGACAAAGGCCAGATTGCTGTCTACATATGTTCCCAGATCCCCAACTACCAGGTCAGCTCTTAAGGGTGTCTTATCGATGAAGTAATTAGCCCAGGTGAAAGTTTTCCCAAAAGGCACCATAATGCATTTCTTGACATTGAATTTCAGTCCATGAGTTTGGCACCAGTCATCTGTCTGTGTTAGACCCACTTGTAAGATGTGTGTGTCATGGAGGAACTCTAGGATAGCTCCCAGTTTGTAGTCATCTGTGAACTTGGTCAGCCAAAAGTCCTTAGTATTAGCCATTACCTCTCAGTAGTAGATGCCAAATATGGGTGGCCCCAGCACAGAAACCTGAGCTTGCTGGTGACCAGTGGTATCCTCAGTCCTGACTGCCTGAGACCTGTCTGTGAGCCAGCTGGCAATCCAATAAGTTATGTAGGGGATTATTCCTGTTCATTGAATTTGTCAACAATACCTGAGTGGGGTATTCTATTGAATGCCTTATCCAGATCCAGGTTGACAGTATGCATCATTTGCCCGTCTTCAGTTGCCTTGGTGACCTTCTCAAAGAAGTCCACCAGATGTAGTAGGCATGATCTTCCCTTAATAAAGGTTGGGTCATTTGTCCAAAGGCTGCTTGTTCTATGTCTTTGTGGGTCATTTTCATGATAACCCATTCCATGGCTTTGCCTGGTAGAATTGTCAGACTAATAGTATAAGTAGCTGTCACAGTACTGGAGGGTGTTGTGCTTGCTACCAGATATAGGATGTAGCTGCTGTTGTACTTCTTATCAGATGAAGGATGTAGCTGTTGTTGTACTTGTTACCAGATGAAGGATGCTGCTGTGACAGTACTGCAGATGTTGTACCTGTTATCAGATGAAGGATGTAGCTGTGACTGTACTGCAGATGTTGTAGATGTGACAGAACTAGGGTTATACCTGTTACCGGATGAAGGATGTATCTGTGGTAGTACTGCAGGTGTTATGCCTGTTACTAGATGAATGGTGTAGCTGTGGCTGTACTGCAGGTGTTGTATATCTTACCAGATGAAGGATGCTGCTGTGGCAGTAATGCAGGTGTTGTACCTGTTACCAAAAGAAGGATGCAGTTGTGACAGTACTGCAGATGTTGTAGATGTGACAGTACTGTGGGTTCTATACCTGTTACTAGATGAAGGATGTAGCTGTGGTAGTACAGCAGGTGATGTGTCTGTTACTAGATGAATGGTGTAGCTGTGGTTGTACTGCAAGTATTGTACCTGTTACCAGATGAAGGATGCTGCTGTGACAGTACTGCAGGTGTTGTACCTGTTACCAGATAAAGGATGCTGCTGCAGCAGTAATGCAGGTGTTGAAGATGAAGGATGCTGCTGTGACAATACTGCATATGTTGTGCCTGTTACCAGATTAAGGATGTTGCTGTTGTACTTGTTACCAGATGAAGGATGTAGCTGTGACAGTACTGCAGATATTGTAGATTTGACAGAACTGTGGGTGTTGTACCTGTTACCAGATGAAGGATGTAGCTGTGACTACTGCAGATGTTATGCTTGTTATTAGATGAATGGTGTCGCTGTGCTTGTACTGCATGTGTTGTGCCTGTTACTAGAATGATGTAGCTGTGGTTGTACTGCAGGTGTACTGATTACCAGATGAAGGTTGCAGGTATGGCAGTACTTCAGGTGTGTTGTACCTGTTACCAGATGAGGGATGCAGCTGTGACTACTGCAGATGTTATGCTTGTTATTAGATGAATGGTGTCACTGTGCTTATACTGCAGGTGTTGTGCCTGTTACTAGATGAATGATGTAGCTGTGGTTGTACTGCAGGTGTACTGATTACCAGATGAAGGTTGCAGGTATGGCAGTACTTCAGGTGTGTTGTACCTGTTACCAGATGAGGGATGCAGCTGTGACAGTACTGCAGGTGTTGTGCCTGTTACCAGATGAAGGAAGTAGCTGTGGCAGTACTGCAGGTGTACTGGTTACCAGATGAAGGTTGCAGGTATGTCAGTACTTCAGGTATTGTACCTGTTACCAGATGAAGGCTGCAGCTGTGACAGCACTGCAAGTATTGCACCAGATTGTGGTGTTGAAGCAGGAGATGAGAAAGCTGTTAATTTACAACTACAACCCACTTGGAGGAGACTTCAGGTCAGACCCAGGATATGCTGGAGGGGCTATCCCTCTCATGTGGCCTGACAATACCTAAGCATTCCATAGGTTAACAGGAGACATTTGCTGGGGATAAAGAAGTCTGATATAGCCTTGTCTGATTCCTATCGCACTTTAACAGGAAAGGTGGTTTACAAAATTGGTGGATGAATAGATAAAAATACATGATCATATTTTATTTTTGTTAGGTGAATATATGTTTTGGGAGTTCAGGTTAAGCTGTAAGCACATATCAAAGAAAAAAGACTAAAGTTTGAAGTACATTTTTCTAGTTTTGATTCGTATATATATTTGCTGTTAAGACTGTACAGTGTGTAACGTTATGGAGAAGTAATTGCAATTCTGAGTTGTATTTGACAGCATTCATCTGCACATTAAGCTTAAGTCTGCACCTGTGGCATATGATTGTTTAAGTATAATGCCAACTGTTCTGTATTTAATGTTTACATGTATACATTCGGCTGTTTGGTTAGAAAGTGAAACCACTGCAAGAGTAATAGAAAAAATATTGTGCAGGAACTGTTAGGCAGACTAAACGCATTCCTCCCAAACTGGCAACTATAGCAAGTGTTTTTTGTCCTGTTTTGTTGCCTAGCAGTTATACATGGACTTAACTTTTCTGGTTTTAACTAATAACTGCAATTAGAGGGCCCTAACTTAGTGTTGTCAGCAAGGATAAAATGTGTCTGTGTGTAGAGTTTTGAATAGTACAAAAGTTCTTCAGACAAATCCCAGTGTCCCAAGCACAGGATGGTCTAACAGGTTTGTGACTTGGCTAACCTTTACGGTAATAAAATGAATAAATAAGAGAGAAAGGTGACTATAAAATAAAATAAAAACAGTAATGACAATTGCTTCATAAATCTGAGCAGTAGTTATCTTGTATGTGTTTAATGGTCTTGCTATGTTGTTTTTTTCTTTGTTCTGCAATCACATCTCTTCTCTTACTGTCTCAGTAATTGAACTCACATCTCCATTGCCACTAGAATGGATTTAATATAGCTGCAGTGTATTACAAGCCCAGATAAGGTATAGCCTGAGTGCCACGCTGAAGTTTTTTTCCCCTTTCTTCCAAAGCCTAAAGCACAGAGACGCAGTGGTTAATGATCATACCTTATGTCTGCATGATTTGAGAGTTCTTTTCTGACCTCTGATTCCTGTGCATGAAATTTGCTTGTTCTCTGTTTGTCCACATTGTTTACACCTGGATACTTTGGATTTAGTGCAACTAACAGAAAAACAAGCTGATCATGGATCAGTTCCCATTTGTTTGAAAAACAAAAAAAAGTACGAAGGCAGTTTGTTGTGGGAGCCAAATCTCTGATCAGTTTTACATACAGCTTCAGTGGGAAGTGTAAAAACTTGGGGCACACTCCAGAATTATTCTGTGATTCACCAGACATCTTACAAATTTCATTGGTTGTATGAATACATAGTTAATCTGTTGGAAACTAAATCCGCACACTAATGATGATGATGATGATGATAATAATGAGCTAAACTCCCTAAATAGTATTTGATAACCTTATCAAGAATTCCAAAAATCTTTCTAGAAACTGGAATAATTTCCCTTACATAGTGGTATGGATTAAGAATGGCAGTGTGTGGCCATATCTTTGATCAGATGACATAACTAAAAGTTATTTTTATACAGAAAAGGGATTTGTAGTTCATAGGCAAGTACTAACCTAGCTACCATTGTGGGCCATTTTAAGCCTAACCAATTTCAAACCTTGTACTTTGTGCCTGTATGGTTAACTTCTTAACCACTACACCAACCCCCCAGCTCTAGCATCTAAAAATATAGTAATTCAAAATAGTCATTCCTTTAGGATAAGGTTCTTCAACCAGAGCAGATGTACTCAAGGCCTTAATCAGTTGCATGCTGTCTAGATGAGCTACATGGAAAGAAACATATCCTTTAACTTAGTGCTACGAAACAGATTATGTAGACTTAGGTTTTTGAGAGAAAGTTTTCAGCCTAAAAGCAGAGGACACAGAAAACAAATTACTTGTTCTGAAATTGACTTTATATATTTTTTGCAGGAAACCATGTGGCATTGGTGGTAAATAACCTTGGAGGCCTCTCCAACTTGGAATTGTGTGTTGTCAGCAGATCTGCAGTGATGTGTTTAGGTAAGTATGCTGTTTACCATAAATGGAAAAAATGAACTAAGAATGCCATAAAAAGAAAATAATTCAGGTTCTGAATAAAGACAGGAATTGTGCCTGCTATATAGTAGGGACTTGGGGATTTACATGAAAATGTAAGTAATATTTTATACCAGCAGTGACTGCAGCATTTATACCCATATAGCACCAAAGGCGGTCACCATCAGAGACATTATCTCTTGAAAATGAGAAGAATAAGGTACACGTATTTCTGTTTGTAACCTCCGTGTTTAGAAATTCTCTTCATAGTAATAAAACTGAACAAAACTAATTTCAAGAATGAGAAAGACATAACAACTTTGTAATAATGTTGTTCCAGCTACTGGATACTTCTTATTTGTATTTACTTTGCTGTCTTTGCCCCCACTGTTTGCTGATTATCAGCCCCCTCCAAGGCTAATCGGCTTATTTGTTCCCCATCCCTGGGGTAAGGCTTGGTTGGGAGAGGCCATCATTTAGACAGACATAAGAGGCGATTTGAGGTTTTCTCTTTAATGTCCTTCATTCCAAATGCATATACCCAGTTGAGGTGTAGAGGTGAGGCATACAATGGGATGATAGTGGAGGATGCCCTCTTACTTTTGTGAGGGGGTGTTTCCTCCAGGGTTGCTAATTGAACCCCACTCACCTGCGATGAAGTCATGAATCTATCCCGTGTCACAGTGCAAAGCTACTTGACTACCTTTTCATTAATAACACACTGACCATGATTAGAGACCTGCTGTTCATTATTTACAGCATAGATTCTTCTGGATGCTTTAATGTCAGTGTGAAGGAGGTTGTTGTTGAGATTTCACATCCCCTGATATTTACTGACCTTTAAATTAACTTAATAATAGTAAATTATTAATTTATGTATTTATACTTATTAATGATCAGAAGTTGCATCTGATTTGAGGATCAATTTGGTATGATTTAATCTTCGTAATTTCTACTTTTAGGAATAGCAATGCTTCTTATCTGATTATGGAAAGCAGGAGAATAAGTGTACCATGGATTATATGTGTGGAAAGTTAAAAAAAAATGATGTTTCATTTACTCAAGTTCCTTTTTAAGAATTCTTAGCATTGTGGAATGAATTGCATTGTGAGAGATGGAACAACTGAGATTCATATTTTAACCACTGCAAACTAAGAACCAGAACAACGCTTGATAAAATAAATGGAACCATCAAGCAACAGTCCATGCTAACTTCAGTTCAAAGGATTTATTAAGCGCTTTCGTCAGCTTAGTCACCTGACTTCTTCAGAATAACATGACAAAACGAAGCCATATTTATACAAAAATGAAATCACATGACGTTTAACAAACTTCTAATAGTTGCATCAACTAGAATCCACAACCCTTACACATATGAAAATAGATATAAAAATAAATATAAATACTCTTAGTATATTTAAAAATATTTGGTTAAATAAAAATATAATTAAAACTAACCAAAGAAAGACCGTAGTTTAAAAAAACTACTGATGCTAACACTGTCATTCAATCCTGGACGAGGATGTGGCATTTAATTTGATTTGCCACCATAATGCCTTAAAATTGAGTACTTCTTCCCAAGGACCTCCCCTTAAATCCAGTGTTACTTTATCAATTACTAAAAATCTAAATGTGTGACTGGGGTATTGCAGTATATGCTTGCTTAAGGCACTATTTGTGTTACCAATTCTGATGTCCCGAATGTGCTCATAAATCCTATCTTTAAAACTTCTCTTGGTTTTTCCAATGTAAAACACAGCACAATGACAACAGAGGGCGGCATATACCACCCCCTTGGTAATGCAAGAGTAATTCCCTCTTGCCCTCACCTTAAAACCATTGATAACTACCTTGTCCACTGAGAAAATGTGGGTACACTGAGCACAGAAACCACAAGCCTTAGTGCCCTTGTCATGCTGTGTTCCTTCATAGTTCATACTCTGTAACAAATTTTTAAATGTTTTACCCCTTCTAAAAATAATACTAGGTGAGTCCCTAATTTATCCGTGACCCCTATTTGACTGCTTACTACAGTCCAATTTTTACTCTAAATATAAAAAATTCCACTATGGTCAATAGAAAACCTAGTAATGAAGGATGTAGCTGGAAATAAACCTTTCTCAACTTCATTACAAACAACTGCAGTAGCTGGGACATTTTCCTGTCCGTCAATAGTCCCCTTCAGTAATGGACTAAATATTCCTGAATTCCTTTTCTTTATAACTTCATCCATGGCTTTCTCAATAAAATCAAGGGGGTAGCCTCTTGATAAAAACATATTGTTCATCTTCCTGCATTGATCTTGAAAATCTACCTCCCTGTTGAACATACAGGAGATCCGAACAAATTGCCTTTTTACTAGGCCCCTTTTAACAATCAAAGGATGACAACTGGGTATAGTGCAACAAACTATTGCTATAGGTAGGCTTTCTATAAAGATTACTGACTAAGCAATGAGCCACCAAGTCTTTGGAAATGATGACATCCAGATAATTCATAGCCTCCTTGTTGTAATTGTAGGTAAACTTGAGAAATTCTGTAGAATTGTTAATGAAATCAAGAAAATCCTGTACTTCATGCTCATCCCCTTTCCAAACAAAAAACAAATCATCAATATATCTCAAGTACAAACTACATAATCCTGTAAATGGAGAATTAAAGAGAAATTTATGCTCCCACATGAGCATTATGAGGATTGCAAAAATGGGGGCACAACATGCCCCCATAGCTACCCCTGTGAGTTGTAGAAAACAAACCAAAACCTAAAAACACCCAGAAAGTGGAACAACTGTAAAACCAAAAATATCCAGGCTGTAATCCAGAAATAAAGGGTTGTCTATCTGTAGTACAAGTTTATTAAGCGCTTTCGGCTATGCACAGTGTAGCCTTCATCAGAATACATTACAAACGGCATACTGCTTCATTAAATAGAACTAATTGACTAATTACAAAAATAAAACAATTAATTAAAAAATCATCCTCCCTACTTTGCCCATTAACTCTTAAAAACATAAAGTAGATTTGTATTCCATACAGAAACAACAGTCAGTTCATCACTACAAAACATGCTCTATAGAAAAACCTTTCAAAATTCATCACTAATTATAAAAATAATATTTATTTCTTATTTTTTCTTTCCTGCAAAACTGGGACCATGGAAATACTTTCATTTAACCCTGGGGGAAACATTGCTGCTGTTCTTATTTGCCATTGTTTCTTTTTTTCTTTAAAGTATTTTTCCAGTCTCCCCCTCTTGGATTTTATTTGATCTGCTCCACAATTCCAAATAAAAATTTTGTAAAAGATGCACATATTGAAGAATGTTTATATAGTGCAATAGTTTTTTTTTTTTATTTTTGATGTCATTAACATGCTCATACATCCTACTTTTTAGTGACTGTTCTGTTTTTCCTAAATAGAATGCTGTGCATGAGTTGCACAGAGCTATGTATACAACACCTTTGGTCAAACAATTCCCATTTACAAACACTATTTTACTTTTCAGCCTATTGTGTAGAACTACAGATTGTTCTTTGTGTATATAGCAACATTGTCTACACATTCCACGTGGTCTGGTGCCCCTGCTGTTCACCTTTATGGATTCTATCTTGCATTCGGAAAGGCTCTTAATATTGTGGCCTGTCTTATTAACAAATCTAGGACCCTCTCCCAACTTCTTATATATTTCTTGATTAGTTTTGAAAATTGTCCAGTTCTTGTTGATAATACTCCTAACATCTTTATTTGTGGAAGTATATTCAAGTACACAGGCCCTTTTGTATATATCATTTCCTTAATCTTTTCCATGTTATTATTTTGTAATCCTACCCCTAATAAGGGGAGATAGTCAATGCCCCACTTGTATTGTACTTCTGAAATAATTTCCTCAATCGTCTGTTTGGGGTGCCCTCTCTCTTCAAACATGCACTGTAATTTACTTAATTCACCTTGTAAATCATCATAATGGGACGTCATTCTGGCAAACCTCACTGCCTGTCCTTTCACTATGCTTCTCTTTTGAGCAGTAGGGTGATTACTCCGATAATGTAGATATGTGTTGCAAAATGTAGGTTTTCTATATATACGGGATCAGAATCCACCCATGTCATTAATAATTTGTACATCGAAATAGTTAATACTGGTAAAATCATAATTATAGGTAAATTGTAAGAAGTCAGTTATTTCACCTATGTATTGTATGAAGTCAGAAATATCTTCTTCACTACCCTTCCATAGGACAAATATGTCATCCAAAAACCTGGAATATAGTTGTATTTTGTCCCAATAGGGGCTGTTGAAAATGTGGCAAGTTTCCCATCCAAGGAGTACTATGTTGGCATAAACAGGGGCACAAGCATGCAATACATAGGTGAAACAACTGACTTCTTAGTAAAAGGGCAATTTGTTCGGATCTCCTGTATGGTCAACAGGGAGGTAGATTTTCTATATCAATGCAGGAAGATGAACAATATGTTTTTATAAAGAGGCTACCCCCTTGATTTTATTGTGTGAGCCATGGATGAAGTTATTAAGAAAAGGAATTCAGGAATATTTAGTCCATTACTGAAGAGGAGTATTGACTGTCAGGAAAATGTCCCAGCTACTTCAGTTTGTAATGAAGTTGAGAAATGTTTATTTCCAGCTACATCCTTCATTATTAGGTTTTCTATTGACCATAGTGGAATTTTTGATATTTTGAGTAAATATTGGACTGTATTAAGCAGTCAAATAGGGGTCACAGATAAATTAGGGATCTCACCTAGTATTATTTTTAGAAGGGGTAAAACATTTAAAGATTTGTTACAGAGTATGAACTATGAAGGAACACAGCATGGCAAGGGCACTAATGCTTGTGGTTTCTGTGCTCAGTGTACCCACATTTTCTCAGTGGACAAGGTAGTTATCAATGGTTTTAAGGTGAGGGCAACAGGGAATTACTCTTGCTTTACCAAGGGGGTGGTATATGCCACCCTCTGTTGTCATTGTGCTGGGTTTTACATTGGAAAAACCAAGAGAAGTTTTAAAGATAGGATTTATGAGCACATTCGGGACATCAGAATTGGTAACACAAATAGTGCCTTAAGCAAGCATATACTGCAATATCCCAGTCACACATTTAGATTTTTAGTAATTGATAAAGTAACACCGGATTTAAGGGGAGGTCCTTGGGAAGAAGTACTCAATTTTAAGGAATTATGGTGGCAAATCAAATTAAATGCCACGTCCTCGCCAGGATTGAATGACAGTGTTAGCATCAGTAGTTTTTTAAAACTATGGTATTTCTTTGGTTAGTTTTAATTATATTTTTATTTAACCAAATATTTTTAAATATACTAAGAGTATTTATATTTATTTTTATATCTATTTTCATATGTGTAAGGGTTGTGGATTCTAGTTGATGCAACTGTTAGAAGTTTGTTAAATGTCATGTGATTTCATTTTTGTATAAATATGGCTTAGTTTTGTCATGTTATTATTCTGAAGAAGTCAGGTGACTGAGCTGACGAAAGCACTTATTAAATCCTTTGAACTGAAGTTGGCGTGGACTGTTGCTTGTTGGTTCCATTTATTTTATCGAAATTCATATTTTAATCCCCTTCTGCCCTCCCACAGCAAGTTAGACTCATTCGTTTCCCTTTTCTGGGGTGATAGCCGATCATGGGATACTGTCATCCAGGCAGCCATCAGGGATTTTCTTTCTGATGCTGGTCTTACTTTCCAGCCCTTGTGGGTGATGTCCATGCTCACTTGCATGAGGACCCTGCCATTCTATCTTGTTCAGGAGGACTTGCTGTCTTCTAAAAATGCTATTCTCAGAATGCATCATCCCCTTGAAAGACTACGGTTCTTCACAGCTTGGCAGAAGCCAGTCACTTGGACTAGCCTTCTTCCCCTTGAAAGAGGTGAGATGCTTATTTCTACTCCATTTCCTGAACTTCTCAAGTATTTGAGCTACTAAGGTACTCGGGCCATTTGGGTTACAGTCAAGGCTCCATCCCACTTTGTTTTGGAGATTTTGAAATTCGTATAATTTGAACATTTGTATTGTTGAAGGGCACTATGATGCAGTTTATTCAAATAAAATAGTTGCTTGGTTGTTCCCTCTGGAGCAAAAATGTTCATCTGCTGGATGGAAACTCTGGTTTATTGTATTAAAATGTATATTTATATAGTTACATGTTTATGCTTAACCCAAAATAAGTATTGAGGGTTCTTCCTAGTTGGCAAAATTTGGAATACTATGTGACATTTTTCTTTTATGGTTGAAATATTTACTGACAGTACCTTACAAAAGTCTGCAGCTATATATTCCATCTTGGAATGTTTTGCCATCATGGTATCCCTTCCAAATTCAGAGACCAGTATCCTGATACTTCTTCCCTTCAGTGATGGCCATAGTATGGAGAGTAGGCTTGCTGGAGAAGCCACATGGTATTGTGGCAGCCTGGGATGGTAGATAATGCAAATTAGCCATGTCCTGCCCTGCAACTGCTCTTGGGATTCTGGACTAACTCGACACAGCAATTCAGAAAATTGCTCGTCTGAGTTAATTCTTTTCTGTAGGGGGGAAGTATGCACTGTATTTTGATGGCATTCACCCATTCATTCCTATGGGAGTAATTCTGGCTCATACCACAAGTACAGGTAAGTATGGTGAAGCTCTGTGTGTGTGTGTGTGTGTGTGTGTGTGTGTGTGTGTGTGTGTGTGTGTGTGTGTGTGTGTGTGTGTGTGTGTGTGTGTGTGTGTGTGTGTGTGTGTGTGTGTGTGTGTGTGTGTGTGTGTGTTTGTGAAATTTCTGACATGAATGCAGCTGAATGTGTGTACGTCTGTACATGGATTTATGTCTGTGTGGTTGTTTTTGTGATGGTGTGTGAGTTTTCTATGAATGCTATGTGGCTTGTTTGTGCATGTGTGTGTGTGTGCGTGTATGTGTCGAGGTGTGCCTATGCTACAGTGATGTATGGGCTGGTAAGGAGACCACTAATGTGGTCAGTTCTGACAGTGCTAGTGTTCAATTTAGAGACAAGGTAATGAGCAACTAATGACATGTTTTCTATGTGGCTTTACCTTGTCTCTGAACTGAGGATTCTGTCCATTGTGTTAGTTGACCAACTTACAAATTAGTGTCGGTGGAGTGATTCTCTGAATCCTGCCCCATATCTTTATTTACACTAGTTTCTATTGTTTTAATAATTGAGGAAGTTGCTTCTTTAAAAAAAAATCCAGTTTTAACTAGACAGCTTCAAAAATCACGTGTGGTGAGGGGGATTCAGAAAATTGTATGAAGGAGTTAATCATACCTGAAAATGGGAACATTCCTCCAAAATATGGATTTTTGAGAGATCTAGCTCAGTTACATGCTTTAGCATATATTGAGTGACTGCCTAAATGTAGAGGTTATCTAACGGTGAAGAACAAAGCTACTGGTCTGTTCTCATCCTTATCTCATGGAAATCTGTTGCATGCATCACTTGTGATAAGAAAGTCCAACATAATGAAATGTTTGCTGAGCATCCAGGTGAGGAACCCAGACAGAAGATGTGATTCTTATCGTGCACCAAACCATCACTACCTTACCCACGTCATCTGCAGTATTTGTTCTCATTTCTTACCGTGGAAAGTATGTGCTTAACTCACTCATACCGAGGTGTAAAATTCCTCTGTACTGGCAGACTGGAAACATTCACCTAGAACTTTGAGTAAAAGTACTCTTAAATGTGAGAAAATGCTTTGCATTGAACAAGTAAAAACATTTTTACCTGTTTAGTTTTAAATAATGTCCGTACATTTAATTGCTTAATACTGGCACTGAATCCAGCAAATCCAGCAGCATGGTTAAGCTACACTGAAAAACATTATTGCTGTATTTGGTCTGCTTTCCATGCACAGTAGGCAAAGTAGAAAAAAGCAGACCACACAAATAGATGTGGAGTAGACCACAGGGCTGTCAGCACTTTAGGCAGGAATGACCTAAGCAGTCTGTTACTGTAATTGGTTTAGAAGAATATAATATGACATTTCTCTTTTCACATGCACTGTTGCTAGGAGAATTCCATGATACAGGATCCCTTTTGAAGTTTGGTTTACAGGTCTGGGAGCAGTGTGCCTTTGTTGTGTTGGTAGAAGTAACATGATAAGCCCATGATTTTGGTGGATTATCCTTGCTTTAATATTTACCCTATTGCTTTTCTCACGGATTTAGTCTGAAGTGTTGGTCTTGAGTTCATCAGCTTTGGAATCATACAGTCTACCCAAAAGTTTTTTTTATTTGTGCTGGTTTGAATGTTAGATCCGTGGTCTGTGTAAAGCTGCAGATAATGTTTCTAAAGTGTTTTTAGTATTTGCTGTGGTGCATGGTTGTATTGTTTTATGTTAAATATCTCTTAGGGCATTCATTTCACACTTTTCCATTGTCTTACTGTTATTCTGCATAGAGCTACATGACATAATTGGTAATGTATAATATTTAATTACATTAAATGGTGATGTGCACTAGTGTCCATGGTAATTCATATATTTTTTTTATTTATTTGACTAAGATTTTCAGTCTCTACAAGGTTTTCTTGTGATTAAATTTAAAGTTTTAACTGTTCATCTTGATTATGGATTTTCCCTTCCTGTTTTTGGCATGTGTATAATGGATGCTATGCAAGGGTTGTTAATCTCCATGATGAGGAATGAGCGTATCCTTTGTTTTATGGGTACTCTCAAAATCATATCTGTTCATCACTACCAAAAAGTCCTGACTTAATACCTTCTGCCAACTGCAGTCATAACCTGGAATTATTTGGCCATACAACATATCTCCATCTCCACCAGCTAGGGGAGGATTGTAGAATCACCTATGATTATTAAATTTCCTTTGCAATTTCTTAGGATCACTTATGTCTAATATCTTCCCTTTGCAGTTTCCTACCCTGGAGTGATATTAATGATCCTAAGTATATATTTGCCAGGTACATGCTGTATTAAACAGAACCATTATTTGCAACTATTACGTCCCATTCTTTCATAGAATATTGTTGGATGAGAGAGGAGTGAATCTCATTCTCTACTTTCTATTAATAAGCAGCAAATATGTTTTTAAATGCCTTTATTAAATTATCACTTAAGATATAAGCAAACATACATTAACAAAAAGAAAAAAATTTTAACATTTTTCCATTTAAATACAATTTATACATCACATATATTTTCTTTGCTACTATCAGTCCGACATTACAAAAATTGCTGAATTCCTGCCTTCCCTTAAACCTCACTCCTCCTCCTCCTGAACATTATTATGCATGTATTGTTTCCGCAATTTCCATTTACTCCTGTGTAATTTCCTCCTTCCCTTTTCTAGATTCCTCTTCCAGTTATTTTATCTCTCCTGTAATATTCAATACCTCAAATGCAGTTGGTATATTGATTTCCATTTTCTAGTAATATATTTTTTGGGCAGCTAGCAGAATTAAATTTAATAAGGCCTTACTGTGTCTAGGCAATTCAGATCCCGTGTCCCATCTTAAAAGAATAATTTCTTTGCTTACAGCCATTTTCTCACCAGTATTTCTGATAGAGTACTCTGTAAGGAATTTTTAAACTCTGCCAACTCATTACACTCTCAAAATGTATGTTCCCAGTTAGCTGTTAATGCAACATCACACCTTCAACATTTGCTATCTACCTGAGGAAAAATGATTTGAAGTCAGCTTGGGGTATAAAATACCTATGCAAGCACTTCCAAGCAAAGATCCTGAACCTTCTGGACTCGGTTCATGCTTGGGAGCCACACATATTTCTTCCCATTATTTTCTTTTAAATTGCTTTTTTGGTCTCTTTTCCCGATCTTTTCTAACATTCTCTGATTGATTCTTATAGTTAGCATGCAATATGTTATATGCCGTACTAATATCCCATTTTTAACAGCTGCTTCCATTCTAGATTCAACTATAAACTCTACCACAACAGGTCTTTCACTTAAAATCCTCTGTTCCTTTCTATTTGCCTGTACTCTGAGATCAAGTCCTCATGTGGGAAGGCAGTCTCTAACCTGCAATTCAAATGTCTTCTTGGACTCATCTCACTCTAGTACCATTGCTGCTTAAGTTATTTCCTCCCAATATCTTGGTTCCTTTGACAGGTTTCTCCAGTAAATTTCAGCCCTCTGTTGTGTATTTTCTGTACCTCTACTTGCAGTCATCCCTATTGGCAAAATCTCCTTTCTCCATTCTCCTACTGGTTCAGTTCTTAGGATACTTTCTGCTATTTTATGAATATGATATTCTATATAGTTATTATTCTCCTTAAGGATCTGCATCCAAAATCCCACTCTCTATTTCTGGAACGTTCCCCTTGTTTCATCATCCCTTTCCACTTTTAAATTATAATGTTCAGCTTGCATTATGTATATGAGCCTTAACTATGTAGCTTTAGAATATCCCTTCAAATTAGGTAAACCTAAACCACCCTGTTCTGTTTGAAGGATCAACTTATCCCATTTAACTCTTGGCCGCTGTCCCTCCCAGATAAATTCCTTCAGTTCTTTATTATTGTCCACAATTTCTTCTTGGGTTAATAAAAGTATGCCTGACCTGTATACAAGACTAAAGGGACTAAAACATTTTCACTGCTTATATCCTAGTATCCATATCCATAAATAGTTTCTCAATTTTTGTATCATCTTTTTAGTATCTTCCCACATATCCTCATTTACCATGACAGAAGCCTTTTTAATCCGTACTCCTAAATACTTCACCTTATCACATCCCTGTGTATATAGATGCAGCTGAACCAACTAGTGGGAGAGTACATAATTTACGGCCATAGCCTTTGTTTTATCTTCATTAATTTTATATCCCGAAAAGACTTGAAACTGTCTCAAAAAGTTCCATTCCACAACAATGAGATTTCCTTTTCTGGATTTATCAAGTACAAAATTATTTCATCTGCAAATAAAGCCAACTTTTCTCAGTTACCATACCAATTATATTCTTG
This sequence comes from Protopterus annectens, assembly GCF_019279795.1. Lineage (NCBI taxonomy): Eukaryota > Metazoa > Chordata > Ceratodontiformes > Protopteridae > Protopterus > Protopterus annectens. The sequence goes on along the minus strand of NC_056751.1, from coordinate 627,397,178 downwards.
TATTTCTGGGTTCCTTATTTTCTTTGCCACTTTCTCTAAATATAAAGCAAATTACAAAGGGGAAGAGGACATCCCTGCCTGGTTTCCTCTTGAAACAGCTTATCTGAGAGGAACCCTCCCACTTTAATTCTTGCTTCCAGTCCTTCATATATCCTTCTAATTAACCTTATTATTTTATCAGTGAATGCAAATGTCTTCCAGTGATCTACTCATAAAATCCTGGCTTACTGTGTCTGATGCTTTCTCTGCATCAAGACCCACCAGCAACAGACATATGTTGCTTCCATATGGATCATCATTGTTTTATTAATGTTGTCAGATGTTTGCTTCCCCTCCATAAAACCACAGTGATCCAGATCTATCAATTTTAGCAACACCTTTGCTATTCTTTTAGCTAGTATAGACATAAACACTTTATACACATTTAAAATTTAAATGGGTCTGTATGAAGCTGTGTCCTGGTATTCGCCATCTTTAGGTAACACAGCCACCACAGCTTTCTTCCAAGATGTTGGTGCTTCCCCTCCTTTTAAAATACTGTTAAACAAAATCTTTCAGATCTTTATCACTTTTCCCTTTTAATTTCCAAACTTCCACAGGAACACCATCTGACTTTCCTAAAGATTGATTAATTATCACTGTTTTAATCGCATCACCTCTTCTCTTAACTGTTAGTTGTTGAAACTTGTCTACCTCTAACCTTGGTATAATCAACTCTTCCATAAACATTTTCATTTGTATTCGTTTTTGATTTAAGCAGCAAATATGTTGTATTATCAGACCAGGGTTAGTCCTGCAGATAGATCACGCTTTAAGGCCAGTGTAATTTAAATTTATGAAATCCATGGCTATGGCTTATTGAATACAGTTGAAGTTTCTGCTGGTTCCATAGAACATGTCCTTTGCAGTCACCCATGTACAACTCTTTAAACATTTGTAGTCAGTCCTTGGATGGCAGAATCATCATCAATGTCATTATCATCAACCCCATTTTTCTATTTTCTTCATGGAGACGCGGTGTCACATCAGCTGTCACCATCTCTCACAATTCAGTGCCCCTCTCCTACTTTCTTTGATAGCCGTGCCTGACTGTCTCAGGTCTTTTGTCATGCTTTCCATCTCTTACCTTCTTTCAGTCTGTCCCAAATCATCTTCAAAAGATTCTACTGCTTTCATGCACAAGTGCTCGAACCACCATAATCTATTCTCTTTGATCTTCTCTGCAGTTGGAGCTACTTGGCCTTCTGCTTTGATGTCCTCATTTCTTTGTCTGTCCCATAGTGTGCATCCTGCCACCTTTCTCAGGCACTTCATCTCCACCTTCTCTGGCTTCCTTAACTGCTCTGCCATCACTGCTCAAGTTTCTGTACTATACAGCAGTACTGGTTGCAACACAGTTTTATATACCTCACTTTTCAACTTATTTGGCATTTTTTGTGATACACTACCCCTGACACACAGTGCCAGTTGGCTGCTGTCCCTTTGATTCTAGCTGTGACATGTTCATCCCTATTTACCTTCTTCTCAGCCACCTGTCCCAGGTACTTGAAGCTGTTAAGCTATTCCACTATTTTCCCCTACTACCTCAGTTCTCAGCTTCTTCTGATTTCTCATTTTTGCTGCGATTATAACTGTCTTATCTGTACTCAGTTTCATCCCGTGCGCCTTCGGTTATGCATTCCATTCCCCTATCCTTTGCTGAAGTTCTGGTTAAGAGTCTGCCTATAAAGCCACCTCATCTGCATACATTAGCTTTGTTGATCTGTCCCCTTGTATTTGTTTGGCAGAGTAATCGATCACCAATATGAACAGCAGTAGGCTCAGAGCTGAGCCCTGAAGCACACTCACTCACACTGGTAACTCATTTGTTCATACTTGTGTCACTACAGCCTTGTACATAGCCTGCTACCACTCTTTCATGAACTTTTTTTAAACACCTTTATTAAATTATCACTTAAGACATAGGCAAACATGCATTGACAAAAAAACCAAACCATTTTAACATTTTTCCATTTAAATACAATACACATCACATATATTTTCTTGGCTACTATTATCACTCCAGCATTACAAAAAATGATGAATTCCTGCCTTCCCTTAAACCTCACTTATCTTCCTCCTGAACATTATTATGCATGAATTCTTCCCACAATTTCCATTTGCTTTTATGGAGTTTGCTCCTTCTCCATTTTTAAAGATCCCTCTTCCAGTTCTTTTATCTCTTTTATAGTGTCCAGTATCTTAAATACTGTTGGTGAACTGTTTCTGGGACTTTGAACCAGTACAGAACTAGCTAAATCTGCTTTCCTGGGACCTTACCATATGCCCAGTTGGCCTCTTTCCTCATCTCTAGCTTCTTCTCAGCTGTCTGGCTCACTGCAAACTTCGGGTGGATATAACTGCCTCATGACCTGAATCCAAACTGTTCATCTCCCAACTTACTTTCTACTGCTGTACTTATTTGTTTATCAGTGACCCTCTCCAGAGCTTTCTTTCAGTGTGGCAGGTACTTGATACCTTTGTTATGCCCACAGTTGTGAATGTCTCCTTTGTTCTTTTACACTGGCACTAGTATGTTTATTCTCCAGTCATCTGGGATATGCTTTTCTCTCCATACTGTTATGATCATCCTCAGGAGCCATTTTTCCCTTAAATCACCCAACATCTTGATTATATGTGCAGTGACCTCATCTGAGCTTGCTGCTTTCCCTGACTTCATTTTCCTTAATACTGTTCTAACTTCTAGGGTGGGCTCCCCCTCTTCTGTCATCATAGACTTTGTTTGTAGTAGTACAGCTGTGTGGTTTTCTTAATTCAGAAGCTGCCAGAAGTACTCCTTCCTTCTGTCTTTGATGTCATGTGGACTGGTGAGCAGGTTGTTGATGGCATCCCTTATGAATGGTATCTGATAACTATCTCCTTTATTTTTCTGTCTTTGCCTTGCAACCTGATAGGTAGATTGCCTCAGATGCCTTGTTCTTGGCTATTGCAACTCCTCTCTTAGCCTCTTTGTTAGTCAGTCAGTACTCCTTCTTAGCCTGGTCTGTCTTTTTTTCTCTCCTACTTTTTCTTGAACTCCTTTCTTTTTATGACATCTTGGACTTCTGCATTCCACTACCAACTTTCCTTATGTGCCTTCTTTCCATGCCTGGCTCAGCCACATATCTGTTTCTGTAGTCCTCACACATGCCTCTTTGAGGCAATACCATTCTTTTTCTTCAACTCCACCTATTTTCTCTTCTTCCTGAAGTGCTGAGAGTCTTGAGTATTTCCTTGAACTCGTGTGCTTTCTCTCATAGGTTCATAGGTTAGTACTAGGCTATTGGCCCTAGGGCCTGTACAAGCCTAGCCATAATAATTCCCTGGATATTTCTTCCCACATTATTTACTTACCTGGACCCCTGTCTAGCAGGGCGACTGACGTGATCCCGGGGTGAATTTCCTATCTCCCATCCAATCGTCAAGGTTCCTTTTGAAGAAGGCCAATGAGGCGCTCTGCTTGACATGTATGGACAGTCTATTCCAGAGTATGGGGAGACTCTGGGTCAGGAACCTATCCCTCCAGCATGTTTTGTTCATTGTGATGACAAGGTTTAGATCCCTGGAGCGTGTGGCTCTGAGGGATTGGGATTTCTTTAAGTGGAGCATGTCCAACCGCTCAGGATTTGACATGGCCTTGTATGTTAAGCAGAGATCGCCTCTGAGTAGACGATATGCCACAGAACATAGCTGGAGTTTTTTTAGACTGTCAACATAGGTCATATGCTTTAGGCCTGTGATTCTTTTAGTGAGGTATATCTGCGGCCTTTCCAGCTGTTGCAGATGTCTTGTGAAGTACATACCAAACGGGGCATTGTACTCTATAATGGGTCTAATGAGGGATGAGTACAGTGGGACAATGACCTCCTTTTTTCTGGATGAAAAGCCCTTAGTGATGAGGTGTGCCACATAGAAGGATTTCCTGACTGTTGTGGCGATGTGGTTATCGAAGGTGAGACCACTGTCCACCTGTGTCCCTAAGTCTTTCATCACACTTTCGGTGTTTAGTGTACTGCCAGTCATCTTTCGGATCTTCGGCCTAGTTTGTGTTGACATTGGAGTCTTCCTCTGGCCGCTGCTTACAGCTGATTGTAGCAACCAGTAGCTTATGCTGTGGGCTGACTGTTTCATTGGGGATGACTTTGCAATCACTGATTCTACCCCATTACCCTTTTATACTAGATGGAAGTCTACCTGAACTGCATGTTGATCACTCTTGTATGTGATTTTGTGACTGTCTGTCTTGCTGAACAGTGTGTTGGCCACTATTAAGCCATTTGTCAGACAGAAGTCTAGAATGGCCTCTCTCTATATTCCTGTTGCCCCACCCACGTCAACCCAGGCAGTCATCAAATCCTGTTCTGTCTGCCATGCAATGTGCATTCAGGTTCCCCGTCACCAACCCCAACTTTTGTTGTCCTGCTTTATCTAGTAGGTCCTGCAACTGTTTTCTGAATGCACAGTTTTCCTCAGTATTATTTTTATTTTTTATTTTACATTTGTTGACCGGGCTAGTCTAGCTGGATATATGTCCATTTTCAGTAGAGGCCCGAGGAGAAAAGCTCCACAACAGCTGTATACAGCTAATATACATGAGTAAATAACTCTGCTTGGGGTATAGGCTAAGATGATTACAAATACTGCCCTGTACTTACACTGGAGTCTGATTGCTGAGTCTGTCACTAATTCTGATCACATCCATCACTGTCTGCACTGCCCTTCCACCTTGTCTTCTGGTTACAGAGGATGTCCCCTGTGTCCTTACCCTCATGTCATCCACTTCCAAGCTTCATCCTGTCAGTAAACCTATATTAAGTGTAGCAATCCTTAGTTCATATTTGGCAGGTTGTGATTAGTTTTACATCCAACTTTCATTCATTAAAGCTGTCTCAGGAAACCAAAGCTGGGCAGCTGGACATTGGCCATCCTATAGCCTATTGATCCAGGTCTGCAGAGCTTTATGGCAGGCACACATTGACCAATAGGGGCACATAGACCCCTCCACCATTAACATGGTTCTCTGATGTAGGTCAGAGTAGGCCAAGTCCTCCACTCACTTATCACCGTCAAATACCCATGCCCATTTTTTTAGTGACATTATTTGACACAACCAAATCACCTAGAGACAATTTTTACAACATCGAGTGGTTGGTCTATTCAACTCTTTCCTCACTGGGCACCATTTAGAGTCTGTGCTAATACTTGCAACTCCATTTTTGGGTGAGTTTGAAGTGGAAACACAGCATATTTTTGGGAGGTGGAAGTAAGCCGACAGGGAGAACATGCAAATTCGATATAGGCATTGGCTGAAGGTCAGGATTGAACTCTGTACCTTGTGTGTGTGGGAGGCAAAGACCTTAACCATTATTCCAACTGTACATTAGTTTACACCACACTCATTGCAAAACATCTATAACCTTTAAGTGACAGGAAACACGGTATGCAAATTCTTATCCTTGGAGGCCAAAGAGTGTAGCACTGTTACTCAATGCAAAAAATAAACTGGCTGCCAATAACTGCCAGGGCCACTCTTGTGCTTAATTGTCTCGCATACAAGTTACCAAACTGCAACCACAGCCCTCCAGTACTACACAAACCATATCATAGCATACCAGTTATTGCATTTTCTAAATCTGAGAGAAGAAAATATTACTGTCAAGGTCACACTTCTCCAAAGCAGTAGGTGTTAAAAACTTTGTTAAAGCATGTACAAACAGCTTGTAACGCATTGCATCAAAATACTAGACAAAAATCCAGAAATTAACAGTGTTTAAAGAACAGCTAACTACATGTCTTAGCAAATAATACAAGTGCTGTTGTTTTTAGACTGGCTAAAAACCTGATGTCAGGCAACTATCACACATAGCAAACTTTATATATCACACTTCACTCCTCACATATGTCTAAATTGCACAGATTTCATTTTCATTAACATCATATGCTACTCTTGCTAATCTGTGAATATATTTGTTACTTCTGTATGCATTGATAGATATATGTTACCTGTGTATTACTACCTATTATGTTCTGGCATTATTTTGTCTCTAACAAATATCATTTTATGCTGAAAATTTCTAACTGTTGCACTGTCCCAGGTCATAGCTGAAAATGATTTGTGTACCATCCCACCAACATGGTTAACAAAGTAAGGAAGTAAAGAAATAAATACATAGAAGTCAGATACCCATCCTCTTCATAAACTAGTTGTTAATGAGCTTTGCTGAATATATTAGTGGGACAGCTGTACAGGCCTGAACTTACTGCATACCATTTGCCACTAGATAAAAATTTCAGGCAGTTGTATTTGTACACTCTTGTACGGGCTACAGTTAAATTGTGAATCCACTTGTAAGATTTACAAGCATCTCTGTATTAAAGTTACATGGTCAATATCCGTTGTCACTACTGAAATTTTTGTTTTGGAATATGTATAGGAATGGTAAAATTCATTTTTGTGGATCATTATACATATATGACTCATCTGAGTAGTATGTTCTAGACAGATACTGCATTTCACACATTGCAAGTAAGTCATATTTTTTAGATAAGTGAAAGACTAGGAAGTTTTGCAGACTGTCACATTGGAAGTCATGTGCCAGGCATGCATTTGCAGCATCCATTTCGCCATTTGGCAGTTTCAGAAGATATTTCAAACACTAATCAACATTTTTTGCATTTTTTGGTATCTCTCTCAGGTGATCCATTGGCCCATTGGTTCCATACTGGGAGAGAGCCATTCCTAGCCTATTCATTCCCTATGAGGTGAGAGACAGTTGTGGAGACCTCATTCTGATAGCCGTTAGGGCTTTTTATTATGCAGCCGTAACCTTAACCCTGGTGGTGATGTGAGATTTTGCATCACTGAGGACCACCTATGCCCCTGTTATGAAAGTAAAAACTGTTGTTGCAGACTAAAAAAATGAGGAAGTCAGCTAGTTTAAGAGGATCTGCAACACCTTCAGAAAGTGACAGTAAAAAGATAATTGCATTTATTTCAGTTCATTGGAATTCTAAAGTTGGTAGTCAAAGTACAATTGGAATAATGAGCAAAACTGGCCTTGGAGTACAAAAATGAAATTGGTTATATAGTAGGCTTTACACATGGAGGTCACCGGATGGTCAGAACCAAAATCAGATTTTTATTTATTTACATGTTTGTATTTGTTGACCATAGTGCAGCACTGTTCCTACTGGACCATTTTCAGGCTCAGCATGGGAATATGTGACATTTCCATGTAGATCAAAGTAAAACATATACATATTTTAATATTTACACACATGGTAGTTATAATAAAGCTGTCACATTGTCAGACAATATATACATTTTAAACAATTGTAATTTTATATATATATATATATATATATATATATATATATATATATATATATATATATATATATATATATATATAATCTGTAGATATGGATTCACTTCATAACACTGAAATATCACAATACTGAAACTCAGAACACTGAAACTAAAATCCTGAAAGTTCAAAATCTTGAAAACTCACAATAGTGAAACTCAAAATACTGAAAACACACTGCATACATATACTGAGTTTAAACAAGATAAATCATATTACTTTCCACCAAATATAAGCAGGGGGCAAGCCCCCCTGCACCCTCCATGTGTGGGGCTGCATCACCCACACCCCCTGCTACTTAAATATATAAACTCCAAGATTGCACTGCACTACACTACATGCAATAGCAGGGGGTGTGGGGGGCGCGGGGGGGTTTGCCCCCCCTGCTTATATTTGTAGGAATGTAATTAGGTTTTTGTTGTTTATAGTCAGTATATGTATCTTATCTGTTTTCAGTATTTTGACATTCATGATTTTGAGTTTTCAGGATTTTGATTTTCAGTGGTTTGGGCTTCCATATTATGAAGTTTTCTCATTTTCAGTGTTTTGGTATTACAATGTTATGAAGTGAATCCATAAATATATATATATATATATATATATATATATATATATATAAGAACTTATGTTGGGAAGGAAGATTTTTCATGAGATTTCTGTGATTATACTTTTTAGGAAGCATTACATTCTTCTTGTTTGAATAAGAGGGACTGAGTTTACTTCATAGTGGAATATGGAAGAGCTCCAACAGTCAGCAAAAACAAGACTTGGACCTGACTATGACTCAGACCATCACCTTCTTATCACCAAACTTAGAATTAAATTAAAGAAAGCTTGAACTGTATTCAGACATGCTGGCTATAAACTCAGTAATATTCTAAATCAATATGTAGTGGAGGTGAGGAACAGATTTAAGAGATTAAACCCAGCAGAACTATGGACAGAAGTTTGTGATGTTGACTAGGAGATGGCAACAGAAATATTCCAAATTGAAAGAAGATTGAAATAGCAAAAGTCTGTCTAACTGTGCAGCCTTTAGAAGTGGCCAATACAAGAAGTAGTGCAAAAGACAATGAAGACACCAAACAGCATGCCAAACCGAATGACATTTTAGAGAATATCGCGAAAAGATAAGGAAACATACTTAAATGACCATAATATAGAATTGGAAGAAGATAAAATTTTCAATAAGATTAATAGTGTTAAGGGAAATTTTCAGATAAAATGAGACATGATAAAAAGCAATGATGGGAGAGACCCAGTAGAACCAGAACATATGAAAAAGAGATGGCAGAAATATACAGAACTATGTAAGAAGGGTTGTAACATCATTGATACTTATGATGGTTTAGAGCCAGACAGCCTGGAAAGTGAAGTTAAATCTTCTCTAGAAAGCCATGCTATTCACAAGGCTCCAGGAAGTAAACGAATTCCAAATGGACGTTTTAAATTTTGTCAGATGATGCACTTACATTGTTGCTTAGAATTTGGTAACAAGTTTGGAAAAAGCAACAGTGGCCATTGGGATGAAAAAGGGAAATTTATATTCCAGTTCCAGAAATGTCCAATGATAAAGAGTGCTCATATTTTCAATTTATATTCCAATCCCCAAAAAGGGCAGTTATAGAGTGTTCATATTTTCAAACGCATTTGCTTCAAATGCTAGTAGTTCATGCTAGTGATCCTGGAAGCTGGACTCCATTAGTATACCGAGCAAGAACTGCCAGATGTACAAGTGGGTTGTAGAAGGTTAGAGTCCCCAGGGATCAAATTGCCAATACAAACAGCAACATAAAAGTGAGGGAACTCCATGAGTATTTTACTTCTGCTTTATTGACTACTCTAAATCCTTTGACCACATGGACCATAACAAACTGTAGCAAGCTGTTAGAGAAGTGGGAATACTGGGTCACCTTATTTGTGTCCCAAGTAATTTGCATGCAGAATAAGAAGTAACAGTTAAAATTGAACATGGAGTAACTGACTGGTTCAGGTTAGGGGAAGGTGTACAACCAGGCTACCTGAATTAAGCACTGGAATCAAAATTGATGGGAATAATACTAACAACTTGAGATATGCAGATACTACTCTGATGGATGAAAGTGAGGAAGAGGTTAAGTGCCTGTTAACAAAGGTGAAAATTGAAAGTGCAAAAACTGTCTTGCTGCTTCATATCAAGAAATCTGAAATTATGTTCTCTAGCCCAAGATTCTTTGCAAATAGATGGGGACAAAATAGAGGCAGGGACAGATTTTATTTCCCAGGACTCAACTATCTGTACAGATGATAATGATTGCAGCCATGAAATTAAAATATGTTTTTCTTTGGAAGAAAATCTATGGCAAATTTAAAAAAAAAAATTAAAGAACCAAGGCACTGCATTGTCAAAAAGTTCCATATAGTCAAAGCTGTATTTTCTCAGCAGTAACATAATGACTGTGACAGATGGACTATAAGTAAGGCTGTGCACCAGAAAATGAATGCTTTTGAACTACGGTGTTGTAAAAAACCTTTAAGAATTTTCTTGATTGTAAAAAGACCAAATCTGCAAGCACGCCAGGAAATAAATCTACACTGTTCACTGGAATGTCTAATAGTAAAATAAAACTCAGATACTTTGGACACAATGCAAAGACAGGATTCACTATAGAAAAGACTGATTTGGGGAAATATCAACAGCAAAGGAAGAAGAAACAGTACAGGCTGAAATGGATAGACAATATTACTGAAGTAACGAATATGAATTTGCAAAAAGTCAGTTGTAGCAGCAGAATTATAATTTCATTCTGGTCATGGTTGTACAACCCAAGGTTACTATGTGTAAGTATGGGAGTGGTGAATCCCCCCCCCCCCATTTACACACACACACACACACACACACACACACACACACACACACACACACACACACACACACACACACACACACACACACACACACACACACTGTTTAGCTGTCCAAGATAATAAACAGCATTATTAAAGATTTGGAAAGTGGCAGCTGGTATAGGATATGTCAGAGTGGTATACATTAATTTTGTTTTTGTTCTTTACTGGGTTTAAATGAATGTGGTGCTTTTGCTGTTGTGCAAGTATATTGAAGTGTGAGGAAGATGTAGTATTTTTGTAGATTTTGTATTGGTAAGCGTGGCATCCATAATTGGTAAGTGTGGCATCCATAGATGGTGTAGTCCTCAATAATGTATGTACTCATTTAGCTGCTTTGGTAACTGTAGATGTCCTTCCATATCACTGCTGCAGTGTTCCTAACATAAGGGATCTCCTGCCAAGGATACCCCAACATCTGTCCAGTATACCAAAGTCTTAAGACTCTCTAGGTGCCGTATGTCACACACATGCTCCCTGTACAAGGCGTAGATCATAAAGGTGAGACATAGATGTACTCACACCATAACTTCTTTGCCACCAGTCCAAACATCATCATTGAATGTCAGTCTGAATCTCTTTCTTCTATTCTGGTTATCAAACTACTTTTTTTTCAGATAAGTGCCCCATTGGGGTTCTTCCTTATTTTTCTCTTTTATTTTAGTGTTGGTTTCATGTCATCCAGAAAGGAAAAATGTCAGTGTGGGAGGCAGATTCCCAATAAAGATCATCACAACCAGTGTCTCTTATGTTTGGGTGCTTTCCATAACAATTTGCAGCATTCTATCTGCTAAGTGTTTGTTCCCACGACCGTACATAGTTGCCTCTCCTCCTTGTCTCTTTACCTTGAAAACCAAAGTTTTAAGCTGTTGGCTCAGGGTGCTATGGTGGAGTCTTCCCATTCTGAGGGTCAGCCATTGGCCAAAAAAAAAGCCAAAAAACTCAGGTCTGATTTGGCTGCTATCCAGCCTCCTCTGGACATCTCTCTTGAGGTTGGTGAAAGCCTGGAGGATCGTCCAGTCATTGCCTTAGATTCCTCTGCATGACCCTATCGGAAGCTAGTATGGATATGACTTCTCACACATCCTGGGAGGCTTTCCAAACATCTGCTCCAGACATTGAAATGGAGATGTGCTGTTTATGGAGCAGTTCCACTCCAACCCAGTGCTTGTCTGCCATCTCCAGGAACTATGAATAGAGCTCTGTAGAACGATGATCATCTCAGGAACTGTGTCATTTCCGAAAGGCCATATTGTTTCCAAATGACACCAACTACAGCCATGCGTAAGTGAGCTATGGTGCAGTAGATTATCACACAGCCTACACAACACTTACTGTGGCTGTACTGTCACAGCCATGCATAAGGAAGTTGTGCTGCAGTAGGTTATCACACAGCCTACACAGCACTTGGCTGTACTGTGTCACAGCCATGCGTAAGGAGCCGTGGTGTAGTAGGTTATCACACAGCCTACACAACATTTGCTGTGGCTGTACTGTGTCACAGTCATGCGTAAGTGAGCTGTGGTGCAGTAGGTTATCACACAGCCTACACAGCACTTACTGTGTCACAGCCATGTGTGAGCTGTGGTGTAGCAGGTTATCACACAGCCTACACAGCACTTATTGTGGCTGTACTGTGTCACAGCCATGCGTAAGTGAGCTATGGTGCAGTAGGTTATCACACAGCCTACACAACACTTACTGAGGTTATACTGTGTCACAACCATGCATAACGAAGCTATGCTGCAGTAGGTTATCACACAGCCTACACACGCTTACTGTGGCTGTACTATGTCACAGCCATGCATAAGGGAGCTGTGGTGTAGTAGGTTATCACACAGCTTACACACACTTACTGAGGCTGTACTGTCTCACAGCCATGCATAAGAGAGCTGTACTGCATTAGGTTATTACACAGCCTACACAACACTTACTGTGACTGTACTTTGTCACAGCCATGTGTAAGGGAGCTGTGGTGCAGTAGGTTATCACACAGCCTACACAACACTTGGCTGTACTGTGTCACAGCCATGCGTAAGTGAGCTGTGGTGCAGTAGTTTATCACACAGCCTACACAACACTTACTGTGGCTGTACTGTGTCACAGCCATACGTAAGGGAGCTGTGGTGTAATAGGTTATCACACAGCCTACACAGCATTTACTGTGGCTGTACTGTGTCACAGTCATGCGTAAGTGAGCTGTGGTGCAGTAGATTATCACACAGCCTACACAGCACTTACTGTGTCACAGCCATGCATGAGCTGCGGTGTAGCAGGTTATCACACAGCCTACACAGCACTTACTGTGGCTGTACTGTGTCACAGTCATGCATAAGGGAGCTGTACTGCATTAGGTTATCACACAATCTATACAACACTTACTGTGGCTGTACTGTGTCACAGCCATACATAAGGGAGCTGTGCTGCAGTAGGTTATCACACAGCCTACACACACTTACTGTGGCTGTACTGAGCAAAAGAAGTACATCATCCGGGGGGGGGGTTAATTTCATTTGAGATCAGGTGATTGTATCCTATGGAAAGTAATGAGGTCATTAACTATCTTTCCCCAAACTTCCTAAAGTGTGACCTAGGAAAGTATTTTTCCTTTAGAGTGGTAGAATTTTTACTGTTGGAGGGGGTGACTTGTCAGTACCTACAGTGTTTACCTGATCAGTTATGTGTACTGCAGTACAGTTTACATTAGAGTGGATTATTAATTTCACATTTGCTTTGGCTAGAATAAATACATTTTGAGATCTTTTTGATGTCAGCCACAAAAGCTAGAGAAGCATAAAAGGGCCAGATTCCAAAAAACTTGCTGTCAGTGTAAATGACTCTAGTTTGAAACCTATTTATAAAGCAGGTTTCAGTGGAGTAAGTCACCTAACTGAGACCAAGTCTTTTAGTGTCTGAGTCACAGACTTCCCATTGTATGTGGTTACTTTAAAAAACATGGCTTAGTATGTCTTGTTTTGCCCTTTTATTTTCAAATTGTTGAGACAAAAATGCATTTATAAACAAAAAAACATTTTAGACATGTTGCCATTGTCTGCAAAATGTGTATTTATCCTTTTTCAAAATAGGTTTCTTTTTGATTAACGTATGAATTTTTTATACTTAACAAATTTTCATGCACTTTTAAAGCTTTGAGCGTTTTTAAGTAAAGAATTAAAACTGAAATGCAACTGGATTTTTGTTACTGTTCAAAGTGGAAAACTATGTCAGAATGTTTTGCAGCCAGAAAAAAAGACAAGAGTTGCATATGCTTCGTTTTGTTTTTGAGCAGACTGTAATTGTTTATGAAGTTCTATGTATGTTTGTTACTGAATGTGTAACTTTTTTTGTATTGCCTTTTTTTATTTTATATATTTGTTATCTGAGTAAGATCTCTGGACAAACAGAAAAACACCGAGCGCTGCTGTAGCTGCCAATTTTCTTTCTTTATTCAATATATTCTGGTACCTCGGCCTTACAGGCCTTCAATGGAATACCTTCATAAGATCTAAGCAGCTATTTATATTCCATCTCAGAATTAATTCATCTTCATTTAATTAAACAATTAAATCAATTAAACAATTATATGCTTTCCTTTGAATATTATGCAGCTTAGAATCCAAAGATATGCCCCCCACATATACACACTTACACATTATATCATGATTATATTAAATACGTTAACCTAACCCAGGGTGAAATTCCCAAATAACATTTTTTCTTAATAAAACAATTCACATTCACATTTTCTCTTATACCTCAATAAACGTACACAATTAAACACATAAGAAATACATAAAAATACATTTCAGCTTACCCCCAAGATTCAATTATAAATATCTATACATAACATATAAATTCATTTTATTAAATATAAACTTTGTTTTTTATATATTTTTACTATTTTTTCATCCTTACACTAATTTGCTTTTAATATTAAATTAATCAACTTCATTTATTCATCCAATGCTTTTTTTAATTCTTTTTTATCTATATATTTATATTAAACCCAATACATTTGCTCTGAAATTAACTAACCAAAATCCATTAGACTTAACATTTAGATGCCCCAATCAATATCCAGATTGAGACCCCTAGGATTTAAAGTGCCTAAATATACTATTAATTTTGTTTCCAATTTGATCAATTTTCTTTTAAACTCATCACCCCCTATTGTTTGTTCTTCAAAGGGTTATGCTAATACACTAAAGAAAAAACTATCTACACTACCCCCATGTATGTCACAAAAATGTTGTGCCACTGGGCTATCCATGCTCTTATTTCTTACATCACCCAAGTGCTTCAATATTCTAAGTTTCACCTTTCTTTTTGTTTTCCCCACATACCATTTACAAAGTGTACATCCACATCCAATGATGTAAACTACACCACATGAATTACAACTAAATTTATTTTTAACCAAAAACTTTTTTTTCCATTTATCATCCAACCATCAATATTTTTTAATTTATCACATACTTTGCAGACCCCACATGAAAATACTCCCTTTCTTTCTACTATAGTTACCTTATTTCTCGTTCTTAACAACTCTTTTAGATTATTAAATCTACCATATGAAAAGGTAACCCTCTTTGGAAATTGCTTCCCCACTACTTCATCCCTACATACAACTGGACAAAGATCATTCACTAACCCCCTAAGTACCTCAGAAAGGGCAGAGAATTTGTTCACAAAGAAAAGGGGTTTTACACTTACCTTTTCCATTTGATTTTTCCTAATGAACTTTCCATGTTGAGTAGAAAAACGACTTTTTCTTTTATAACTCATATTTCCCTTCAATTTATTTAATGCTTTACTTATATATTCCATGCAATACCCTCGCCTTAGTAACCTCTTAACTAGATCAAATTCCCTTTCCAGCATTTTTTTATCAGAGGTATTGGTCATTATTCTCCTAAACTCACCATAAGGAAGGGATTTTATCAAATGACCAGGATGAGCACTGCCAGCTTCCAAAAAACTATCCACAGTTGTCTCCTTATGGTATGGTTTGTAATGCAAAACACCCCTTTCATCTACATAAAATTCAACATCCAAAAATTGCATTTTATTCCTACTAGTTCTATAGGTAAATTGCAAGCCATAGGTGTTTTGACCAAGTAATTCCATAAATTTATCAAACTCATTAATCTCCCCTATACACAAAAATCAAATCATCAATGAACCTTTTGAACATGATCACATTATCCTTAAAAAAATCTGTAACATACACAAACATATATTCAAAATGTGCCATAAATAAAACTGCATAAGAAGGGGCAAAAGCCGCCCCATTGCAGTTCCTTCCAATTGCAAATAATAATCATTTTCAAAAACAAAATAATTATGTATCAAAGCAAATTCTAACTGACAAATATAAGTGGTTTTGGGGCCCTCACCCAACATTTTAACCACTGCCCACTGCTTCTAGGCCCATCTTGATATTGATGTTGGTGTACAAAGACTTAACATCCACACAGGCAAGATAAAGGTTTGGGTTCCACTGGATCTTCTTTATATCTTCCAACACATGGGAGGTATTTTTAACATATGATTGTACTCTAGGGAGATAGATCTTTAACTGGGAATCCAAGAAGATGCCTATATTTTGTAAAAAAAGAGCCCACCCCTGAGACTATTGGTCTACCAGGGGTTTAGTCATTGACTTATGAATTTTCAGAATAACAAAAAACCTGGCATCTTTTGGATGTTTCAAATGCAACTTTTTAACATCCCCATGAACAAAGAAACCCAGTCTTTCTCCCCTTTCTAATAACTCCAACAACCTTCCATTGAGCTCTTTTACTGGATTACCAGGTAATTTTATAAACGTTGTCATCTGATAACAATTCCAAAGCCATATTACTGTAATCCCTTCTATTTAAAATCACCCAATTCCCACCCTTATCCACCTGTGTGAATGCATATTGGTTAGTTACAGCACGTAACTGTTTTAAGGCTAACCATTGCTCTCTACTCAAATTCCATGATTTACGGCTTGATATAAAATTACAATATGCAAATTCAATCTGTTTACACAAAGCACATTCAAAGACATTGATTGTATTTATATTCTTTGTGGGTACAAAAGAACTAACATAGGGCACCGTAGGTATTTTTAATTTACCATATCCAGTTGAAAAACCAACATTAGTTGCACTATTTCTCTCACATTCATCTTCCACACTTTCATTCTCAAAATCCCAAAAAACAAATGGATTATCATGTAGAGTAATGTCCAACAAAGAATCTTCCATGATGTCAATATCAGAATCAATCAAGAGGCTTGCTTCATTCTCCTGCAGCCAATGTTGTTTTTTGGTGCCAAAAAACGCCCTCAAATTCAACTTTCTACAGAACACTTTGATTTCATTAACAACTTCAACTAGTGAAGGAAAAAGACTGGCACATATTTCATGCCTTTAAGCAAGACACTTGTCATTGCCTCAGATAGCACCAAATCAGAAAAATTCACAATGTCCAAACTTTTTTTGGTTGTACTCATTTCATTCCTTATCATGTCTCTCAGAACAAACGTACTCGAAAGAACATCATGTTTAGATATCGAACAAGTTAGGGGAAGGTTAAAATTAAATCACAGTTATTCAGCCTCTGCAGTAACAAATTCACTTCTAGATTCTCTGGGAGAGTACTATCAACTGACTGAATGGAACATACCTTAAACTGCCCCGCTCGACAGTTTAATTCCTTCTGCCCTTTCCCTGGAACCTTCTTCCTCTTCCTTTCACCCAGTTCTGGTCTTCTGCAACCTCGCCATCATCTGTAGATGCTGCTCCTTCAAACACTCTACTGACGTCCTCAAAGGACACACTCTTCCACCCATTGGATGCTAGTTCACCAGATGATACTGACGTCTCTCTTGGGTTAATGTATTTAATATAATCGTGATATAATTGTAAGTGTGTATATGTTGGGGGCACATCTTTGGATTCTAAGCTGCATAATATTCAAAGGAAAGCATATAATTGTTTAATTGATTTAATTGTTTAATTAAATGAAGATGAATTAATTCTGAGATGGAATATAAACAGCTGCTTGGATCTTATGAAGGTATTCCATTGAAGGCCTGTGTGGCCGAGGTACCAGAATGTATTGAATAAAGAAAGAAAATTGGCAGCTACAGCAGCGCTTGGTGTTTTTTTGTTTGAGGAGAATTCCTGTGTTCCAGCCCTTTTGGAACTTGTGTGGTTTGGTGTAAGATCTCTGGACACAACTGCCCCTTTTCAGGTGCTATCTGGGAATACTGCCTGGTCAAGTGATTTTCTTAGAGTCACAGAGTAGGAAGTGGAGGTAGAATAAATTAAACCTTGTGCCCTTGACTATTGGAAGCAGCTGTTTAACAGCTGAGAAACGTAATCATCTCTGTTAACTGATTTCACTAATAAGATATTTATTTCAAGTTTTTTTTTCTTATTGCATTTCATCTACATTGTCACATACAATGAATTTAAACTGAAGTTTAACTTAAGAGTTATCAATGACTCATAAATACGAGAAGCAAAAGCGAGTTAAGTGTGATAATAGTTGCTACCTTCATGGATACTGCTGAGCATATTTATGTAAATGTTCTGTATCTTCTTCAATTCATTGTTTTGTTTCTGGTGTGTGAAGGTAACCTGTTTTTTTTCTTAGAGAGTCGGGGAGTCGTGGTTGAGAGGGCATATGTGGGTTCCTTCATGACAGCCCTGGAAATGGCTGGCGTGTCACTGACTCTACTGACTGTAGATAAGACACTATTAGAGCTCCTGGGTAAGTTGAATTTAAAAGATCATGTGCCAAAACTGTTTGTTGTATGGGTATGGAGAAGCAGGTAATGTATTTCTGCATGGAAGTAATGTAAAGTGCTATAGCTTTTTTATTTATATTGGATAAGATTTACACAGTTCTGGATACAGTAGGAACACTGCATTATATTGCATCTGATACAGGCCTCATTTAGTCATGTTTGTGAGCAAAAACCAGGAAAAGTTAAGTATCATTGCTTTCCCCAGAGGGAGAAGTTCACTGAAACAGAGATAGTTATGCAAAGCATGTGGTTAGATCACTTGAAGATCCATTTTTTGAAGACCTTTTGCTTGGCTTCAGATGCCCAAACAGAACACCTAAAACATTTTTTATCTGTAGGTAGACTTTTCTTCCATATAGGGGAGAACCTTCCTGAACTTTCTCTATTATAGCTAATTCTGAAGTTGCCCAACAATTGGGAAAGTTATAATAAAAAAAAAAAGTCTGAAAGTTCCAGAGAGCTGGTTAATACTTACTGGTTTCTGAAAATTGTTTATCTAGGGAACAAACAATAGCCTTGTAAAAAAGCAGATCAACAAAAAAAGTCTTCGCCTGAAAATTCTTTTTTTTTTTTTTTTTTTAATGTATCCTTACATTAACCTTATTGATTCAATGATATTTAAAACAATGATAATCATAATAATCTGGAAGCCAGGATCACACAGCTTTTTTCTGGTTATGAAGGAACTTTGTTAATACATTCAAATATGTGTAGACCTCTTGGAGTAAAAGGCCTGCCACTGCTGAGTTAAGAAAATGTCTTCCACCCAGTTATATAGCAAAGCTTGTTGAATGTCACAGCATGAGATACTCATTGGTAGTTTGCACAGTGAAAGTTGCTCAGTAACGATGGATAATACACCCCAGACTGAAGTTAACAGCATAGGAATCTTGAAATGGAAAGCATATTACTTTGTGCTGACCTGCCATCAGTAAGACACCCCAAAGTAAAAGATGCAGAATGCGAATTTTGAAAAAGACTATTACAGTATGCTAAGCTGAAAGATAATTCATACCAAAATTATAGTATGAATGGAGCCTCAAAATAATTTCTACATGTATTAAGAGTGCTATATTTTGCTACCTCACCATATGACAAACTTCATGAAAAAAACGCAAAGCTTGTAAATTTCAAACTGAGCATGTGCTGTTTTGTTTCAGTGGAATCACTTGTTTGTACTAAAATATAAACATCATCAGGAATAAGCACCATTTTTACTGAATTTTACTGACATTTTCTTGCAGGTTTACCAGCTAGTTAGCAGGGAAATCTTTGAAGCTGTGAGATACGGGGCTGGAGGATGGAGCGGCACATAAACACTGAACTAGATGTGATAGTTATGTTGATAAGATAATGAGGTTTGCATCATTATAGGTTCATAGGTTCGTACTAGGCTATCTGCCCTGGGGCATTTATAAGCCTAGCCAGAGTGTGTTTGGCTTTCGCCACCCATTTTAAATGAATTTTGCTATGCCCTTTTTCGAGTTTAGTATACTGTGCCTCTGTCTAACAGTGACACAGAAGTGATACCCGGGGTAAACCTACTATCTCCCATCCACTCATCAAGATTCCTCTTGAAGAGAGTCAATGAGGGACTCTGCCTAACCTGGACTGGGATTTTATTCCAGAGTGAAGGGAGCCTCTGGGTTATGAATCTGTCCCTCCAGCATGTCCTATTTATTTCAGTGCTGAGGTTCAAGTCTCTCGGCCAGCTCGATGGGATTTGGATTTTCTGAGGTGCAGCATGTCCATTAATTCCGGGTTAGACATGGCTTTATACGTCAGGCACAGATCGCCTCTGAGCAGGTGGTATGCCACTGAGTAGAGCTGGAGTTTCTTTAACCGGGCAGCATATGGCATCTGTTTGAGCCCTTTGATCCTCTTGGTGAGGTACTTTTGGGGTCTTTCCAGTTGCTGCAGGTGTCTGGTAAGGTACATCCCAAAATGGGCACTGTACTCAATTATGGGCCTGATGAGGGATGAGTAAAGAGGCACGATGACCTCCCCTGATCTAGATGTGAATCCCTTCATGATTAGGTGGGCTATATAAAATGTTTTTCTAACCACTTTGGCCACGTGGTTGTCAAATGAGAGATTGCTATCAACTTGGGTCCCCAGGTCCCTAATTACTTCTTCCATACTTAATGGATTACCACCTATGTGGTAATTTGTGGGCACTTGTTTTTGCCAAAGGGGATGACTATACACTTTTTGGCGTTTAGCTTGAGGCCATGGCTCTGGCACCAGTTGTCTGTTTCTATGAGGCCCTTTTGTAGGATGCTTGTGTCGGCTGGAGAGTCGATTATGGCACCCAGTTTGCAGTCATCTGCAAACTTGGTCAGCCACAGTCCTTCCATGTTAGCCTGTACCTCCGAGAAATATATACCGAACAAGAGAGGTCCCAGGACTGAGCCTTGTGGGACGCCACTTGTAACTGGTTTGGAGTCTGACATGGCTCCAGCAATTCTAAGCATGTGGGTTCTGTCCTTGAGCCAGTTTGCAACCCATCTAGTGACATAGGGGTTTATATTTAAGCTGGTGAGCTTATCTATAATGCCCGAGTGGGGTATTGTATCGAAGGCTTTTGCAAGGTCCAGGTAGGCTGTTTGGACCACCTTCCCCTCATCAATGGCCTTGGTGACTGTTTCAAAGAAATCAACCAGATTTAAGAGGCAGGATCTGCCCTTAACAAAGCCGAACTGGGTAGGATCCAGTGTCTGTAGGTCCCCAATATCTTTATTTATAAGGTCCATGATGATCCTTTCCATAGCTTTGCAGACCAAGCTAGTCAAGCTTGTCATAGTTTCCAGGATCCGTTGAGGCACCACCTTTGTGGAGAGGGACCACTGTTGCTGTACGCCACTCTTTGGGTACATATCCTGTAGTAAGGCTGAGATTGAACAGTAGTTTTATGTTTGGGTTTAGTTCTTCTTGGAGTTCATGTAGGACGCAGCCCAGGATACCGTCTGGTCCCATTGATGCTGTGTTTTTTGCTTTGGAGAGGGCGGCTCTTACCTGACCTTCTGAGATGTCAGGGGGCAGCACTCTGCTGGGATAGATATTTGCCCTTTTGGTGGGGAAGGGGGGGGAGAAGTTTGCACTGAACCTGTCAGCTAGGATGTTGGCAATGTCTGTGAGTTCGGTGTATTTTTTGTCATTTTGGACTAATTCTGAGCATATCTGGGAATTCCCACCCAGATTCCTAACATAACTAAAGAAAGCCTTGTGATTATCCTTAGTGTCCTGTGCAATTTTTCTCTCGAAGCTGGCCTTAGACGATTTTATGAGTGCCCATAGTTTTTTGCTAATACTGATCAGAGATGCCTTCCCTTTTGGGGATTTTGCTCTATCATGTAGTAGCTTCCTCCTTCTATTGTATAGTTTGTTTATGGCTGGGGTCCACCAGACAGGACGCCTAACTTTGGAGGATTGGGTCTTAGTTTTATTTGGGATTGCATGATCCATGCATTCCTGAAGGTGTTCATAGAATGTGTTTATAAAGGATTCTGGGGTCTGGACCGTATTTTCCACAGGCCCGGGGGCTTTGAAGGATTCCACCTCGGTTTTGAGGAGTGTGAAATTTGCTTTAGAGAAGTTTTTCACTGTGGTTTTCTGGGCAGGGGCTGGTGTCGGGATGTGAATATCTAGTGAGATTAGTTTATGGTCTGATCTTACCAGTGAGGGATACACTTCTGGTCTGGAGCATAGAATCCCCATGTTGGTGATGATCAGGTCCAGTATGTTTTCCCCTCTTGTGGGAGTGGCAACAAGTTGTTCCATAGCATTTGAGTTTATAAATTCTAGGAACCTTTGGGCTAGGGTGTTGGAGCTAGATTAATGCTCCCAGTCTATGTTAGGGTAGTTGAAGTCGCCCAATATAATGGTGTTTGGAGAGACCTTCATATTTTCCAGTGTTCTCAGGAAGGCCGAGTGGGGTTCCTGGGTTTGGGAGGGTGGTCTGTAGCAGGCTATAAACTGGAAGGCAATTTTACCCACTGTTAGTTGCACATGGATAGTCTCTGATGCTTCGTGCTGTGCCACCAACCTGGAGGTGTGGGTATCTTTGACGAATATTGATACTCCCCCTCCTTTTGTGGTTCGTCCAAGTTTTGGGGCCAAAAAACATGGTATGAGGTATAACCTGGTAGTGCTGGGGTGCTCTCGGGAGCCTTGAACCAGGTTTCTGTTACTGCACAGATATTGAAGTTCTCCATGCTAAGGAGAGTTTCGAGTGAGTGCATCTTGAGGTTTAGACTTCTGGCGTTGAGTGGCATTACTCTTAGTTTCTTATCCCTTGTGATACCTATGGAGGTGGGTTTGTCTTTTGAGCCTTGCCTAAAAAAGGCACTATGTGGGTGACAGGTGCAAGCCGCCCCTAGCTAGCATCGTGGCTTGTCGAGCATGTCATCCCAGGCAGACAGGCATTGGATCCCCTTTGAATGACACCAATACTTAAGCCAATTGGTGAAATTGATCATCTTGTCTTCATATTGTGGCATCATTCTTGGTGAGGGTTAGATGCTACTCAAGGTCAGGGTCATACCGGCCTGGGCTACAAGCTCAGAGAGCTCCTCTATGTCT
The DNA here is from genome assembly GCF_019279795.1 of Protopterus annectens. NCBI lineage: Eukaryota > Metazoa > Chordata > Ceratodontiformes > Protopteridae > Protopterus > Protopterus annectens. The sequence goes on along the minus strand of NC_056751.1, from coordinate 627,374,501 downwards.
CTTTTCATGTAGTCCAGGGAGGTATGGCTCAGGTCATTCACACCAGCATGGACAATGACTGAGTCATATTTGTACTTGCCTTGGAGTGACCTGAGTGCTTGTGTTATGTGGCGGATCCTAGCGCACGACAGGCAGCTCACCGTGACCTTCTCCTTGTTCAGCCTGGTGAGGGGGACGTCAGTGTGCCTGATGATAGAGTCACCTATTACAAGTGTATCAGGTGTGTTGTTTAGCCTTAAGGGCTGTGACTGCACACTGGCTTTGTGAGCTATGTGTTGCACGTGTTTTGTTTTGGGGTAGCGGTTGCTTGGGTGTCTGCTTTGGAGGTCTCTGCTGCTTAGGCAGATTTTATTTAGAGCCTCCAGTATGTTTTTGTGTGTTTATGTGTTTGGTTTGCTGTCGTGGTAGGTCTATGTGAGACTGGAATTGTAGTGAGTGTGGTTTCCTTCTCCTCCTGACTGTTTACGCCAGTACTGAGTTAGAGCTTAGCCTCCAGTTTGGCTATATGGTTGCACCTCTCACATGTGTTGGAATTTGTTGGGAGGAGGAGAGGGTTGTCTGTGTATGAGGCAGTTGTAACATTGCCTCAAGATTCCCAGATTCACCAGCTGGACGGGGGAGAGATTGACTTGACCTTGGACATGCTAGAATAGTATTAATTCCTTTATAATTGAAAAAGGGCCAATGGGAAACAAAGTACTCAAGGGAGTTTGTGAGGGTGTAGTGCTTTTAATTTTTAGTGCAAAATTGCTTTAGTGAGCAAGTGCCAGGCTTTAGAGTGGGAATAGGGTGTTTATTATGAGAACTAGATCAGTTCTAAGGAAAAAAGAAGAGCAAACTGTGTGGAGCCGAGAATGGTTTAAATTTATACAGGGGACTTGAAAGAGCTAGAAATTGGCCCAAAGGCCAATAGACTACCAGATTCTTGTGCTGGGAACACTCCTCCCGGGATAGATAGGCTGCTCCAAGCTCCCCACTGCCACTGGTGAACAAAGAAGCCTCCCTTTATCCAAGAAATACAGCAAAGCCTGTATTTGGACTACTCTAGGTCAGGAAAGATGGGAAACAAGGATAATTTTTTTGTTTATTTTTTTTTCTTTTTTGCAACAAACAGCAGGAAAGTGCAATAAATATGTAACACAGGCTAGCGCACTTGAGTGTGTAGCCTCAACAGGTAAATGCAACAAACAGGGCAAACTTTAAAAGTGCAGGTGCAAAAACAACTTTAGACAGTTTAAAACAGTTCAAGAAGCAGAAATACTTGCATATTAGCAGTAAAAAGTATATTTTTAGATGCTTATTGTTAGATTACAGTCGCAGTATTGCTTACTTATGGGACATATCCTGTTATCCCATTAGAACAAACGCTTAGGCATCTTTCATACGCTGTATATGCCTGATGTATGACTTGTGCACAAATGTTTATACTGGTACTTAAGGGATATATGGGCATGAAAATTCTCATGACTTTCTTGCCACCAGTCCATGAAGGAAAACTTTATCTATGTCACAGTCAGCCACACAGCCTTTCCAGCTGTAGTTGTTGCAGGTAGCTTAGTACCCCATTAGGGACTATTCCTGTTTTCCATTATTTTTCCTTAGAAAAATTGTTTAATGTCATCTATAAAAGGGAAATGTGACTGCTGTCGCTAGATCCCTTACAAGATAAGCACTTGAAGTGTCTTTTTTGCCTAGGCTGTGAACATAATTAGAAAAAGTATACAATTTGTCTGTCCTTTGTACTGAACTCTATTCAGTGTTTTATATTTCCTTAAACATTACATTGAAAACCAGTGTCTCCAAGACATGGCACATTCTGGAATGGCCTCTGAATTGTGTGCCTTGGGCACCCCCCCACTCCCATACATCTATGAAAAAAAGTAACAGGTTGAAATAAGACTCAAAATTACCTGCTTTCAGGTCACTCGGCATTGGAAATCTCCATTGAGATATTTGATTAGCCTGCAGACCTTCAGACTACCCCATCTGTACTGGCTGTCAGAAACCCCTCTTGAGACCAACAAGGTACAGGGTGTTAGTTTGTCCATATGGACTGGATGGCTGATTTGGCTGTGAAGGGAGCTTAAAGGCTGATTCTGCCTGTGAGAACTGGGAGATTACTCAAATTCTCATCTAAGAAGACATACCAGGGACCCTTATATGGGAGGTATGTGTGGGGTCTGCTCCTCTTCATACAGTATCCTTGGAACCCCCAAAGGAAAGAAAAGAAAAAACTAAACATGCCTCCTCTCCTGTTACACCTGCCCTCAACTATCCTCAGCAGGAGTTGTACAACTTATCCCAAGGACTTTTTAAACCCTTATGTCTGTACAACCTTTTTAATTTTATTCTGCCTCTTTTTTTCTGCTCCCTCCAAAAAAAAGAGGGAGTCATCTTCTGAAGAAGAACTGCCATTAAAATATGAATGCGAACCTCTAGGTTACTCTTCTCAAGTATTCTTGCCTATGGGCTATGAGTCCAAAGCGTAGAAGGGTAGCTGGTTCAACTAGCACCTATATGTTACTATCATGAACCAGCACCTCACCCCTTCAGCAAAAAAAAAAAAAAAACACTTCACTGTAATAGTGATCAGATTATTACAGTTAGAGCCACCCCCCCAGCTATTCATTGAAGAGGGGAAAAAAAATGACGCTCCTTCTACTGGCACACCAGCCAAGTGGCTAGATGCATGACACAACCTCCCCCTCAGGCATTCAGGTTCTGTTTCTGTGTCCTGCCGCCAATCTTCTTTCAACACATTTTATAAAAAATAAAAAAAATAATTTCCTGTTTTAAACTGTAGCAAACTGCTTGCTGCAGTTTATTCCCTGCTTGCATGGAGCGCTATGGCACTCATGTTTTAATTTAAAATAAAAAAAAATAATTTTTTAACTGTAGCAAACTGCTTGCCACAGTGTATTCCATGCACAGAGTGCTCAGGTTTTGATTAAAAGGGATTTTGTTTTAACTTTTAAACAGTAGCAAGCAGTTTACTACAGTTTAGGCCACACACAGTCTTACAGTGCTCAGATTTTACCACAGAAGCCGGTATTGCATTAAAGAGAGATCAGGATTGTTGGATTCTGCCCCACAACAGTTTGTGCCCTGGGTAGTTAACGCTGTCATCCCGCCCTAGCTATGCTACTGCCAAAGTGGATGATATTATATCTTCATATTCACCTCATGAAGCTTACTTTTCAAAATACAGTCCATAAAATGATGTAGCACTTTCACTGGGAACAAAATAAATTTCTGAGCCACAGAAAATAGATATTTCGACTTGACACATATGGAAATTCCAAAACCCTCTGCTGTCCCTCCTGTCTTAAAGACTTTGGGAAGACACCTTTTTCTCTTTTCCTTGGCTTGTGAATACCACCCTCCTGCACCTAAGAAGCCATACTGGTTCTGTGAAGTACCTGACACGCCCATAAGTACATAAACAAAAACCCTTCCTGTGACCCAGAAGTTATTTCTGTGGAATCAGATAAAACTTCCAAACTGCTTCTTTCAACTAATACCTTACCAAATGACAAGGATAGTAGAGCCATTGACAGCTGTGGAAAGAAGTTCTTTACTTCTGCCACTTTGTTTTTCCCTGATATTTAGTACCAGACTCACGTGACAAGACATAATGCCTTGTATTTTTGACAACATGGCTAAATTAGTATCAAACATAACATGACTCTGGCATTAAGGCTTCCTTACAGAATATGCTTAATTCTACTACACAAGTTGCAAGGCTTTGCATCAAATGTGGGTGTGATGCTGCCGATGCTTTTTTCTAGAGCAGCTGCTAAAGGATCAATCCTAAGAAGGTATACCTGGCTTAGTCTACAATCTTTACCTGATGATATTAAACCAAAACTGTTGGATGCTCTTTTAGATAAGGATAACTCATATGGATCATCGTCTCCTGAAATATTTAAATACTAGAGGCAAGTGAAAGATAATGCAAGACTTTAAGCAGCTTTTTCTTTCCACTATTTCCTAAGTTCCTGATGAAGTACTCATCCAAGTCTGGTCTGTTTTTCCACAAAACCAAAAATCATCTCAGCAGAAAGGAAACAATTTCTCTAAGAAAAAATGTCAGGAAAAGCATATATCTGAATTCAGAGGATCCTCTTCAGGCAGAATGTCTGTAAATCACTATCCAATCTTTCAGGGAGACTCTTTCACTCACTTCCCCCTTGGAGAACAATGATATCTGATGCTTTGCTTTTGGACATCACAAAGAATGCATACAGACTACACTGGAATTCTTCTCCAGTACCATCAGGAGTTCTTCAGATCCCCTCAGACAAGCAGCACCTGGTTACAATATTCTGTTTAACCTGTTCTTTCAGGGGATTACAGAACCTTTATTCCCATCAAAAAGGAAAGTGATTTTACTACAGAAATGTCCTTGTCCCAAGATCAGAAGGAAAGTAAAGACCAGTATTGGACATATCCATTCTAAACAGTTTTCTAAAAGTTCCAGAAGCCTAGATCTTAACTCTCTAAAGCCTTTTTCCTCGTTTCTTTCCCCATCCTATGTTGGCTATCTTGTATTTGAAGGATACATATCTGCATATTCCTAGTCATACAAACTACAGAAAATTCTTGAGATTTTACACATTGGGATGTCACTTTCAATTAACTGCTTTGTCTTTTGGACTAGATATGACACAGAAATGCTTAACACCTTTCCTAGCTTTCTGCAGGCACCAATGTATCCACATCTAACCATACTAAGACGATTTCCTGAGTTAGGCTAAATCAATTAAAAAAACTCTCTCCAGGATTTTCAGTTCACAACCAATCTCTTTCTCCATGTTGGATTCAATTTGACCATCAAGTAATCCATTCTGAAGCCCACTTAAGCTCTGGTATTTCTAGGTTGTCTTTTGGATACTTTCCTTTCACTGTAAAAAAATCCAATTTCTGACAACCTACTTTCTATCTCTCACAAATCTACAAATGTTCTCTGCAAAAGAGATTTTGAATTGTGGCATCCACAATTCAAATGATTCATTTTGCCGTACTCCACATGAGGGAAATCCAGTGGCAACTTAAATTAATTTAGGTGCAACACTGCCTTTCTCTGTCTTTCCCAGTCCCTGTCTTGGCTTTTGTGAATATAGAACTGTTTTGGTGGATCAACTAGATAAAGTTAATTCAGATGTTCCTCTTCTCTTTCTTTTCCTTTCAAAAGGTCTCGACAGATGCCTCAGACCTTTTATGGGAGGCCTGTTCAAGGGGAATCAAAGTCCAAGGAGTCTGGTCGTAACAACACAGCTACAAACATATTAACATAAAAAAATGAAGGCCCTGATCTCCACCTTCTATACTCTTCAGGGCTTGTTCAAATCTTAACAGACAATGTCATAATCATATGGTATATCAGGAAACAAGGGGGAACAAAGTCCTACCACCTCTGTAGGCTTCCTGTGATGATATGGGACTTTGCAGAACATCACAATCTGTATTTCCAAGCTTAATACATCCTCTCAGAACTAAATTCAGTGGCCAATTACTTGAGTAGATCCAAGGCAAGACCTCTTAGTTCAGCATCCATTTGTCAGGGTCTTCTTTCAAATTGTCCATCAGCAAGGAACTCCACAGATATGTTTGCCTCTGAACAAACCGCTCAGTCTGTTTTTCTCCAGAGCTCCATGCATGGAACTTGGAAAATGGACTCCTTTTTCTTCCTTCCCTTTGCTGTCATTCCAACAATCCTTCTGATGGTTCAGAAAGCCAGTCTGAAGGTGCCACTGGTACATTTTTGCTTAGACAACATTTTCACTCTTTTTTTATCACTTAGCCAAGGGCAATCACCTCAAGTTACTTCACAAGATGGACTTATTGATACAACACAGAGGCTGTCTCATTCATCCAAATCTAAAGACTTTGAACCACACAGTTTGGATGATAGGCTTCTAATTTCTGTCAAGTACCTTTACTCTGTGTATAAAGGAAGAGGTTATAAAGGAGGAAAGAAAACCTGCAACAAAAAATCTTGTGATCTGAAGTAGTTGACTTCATTTGATGATCAACCTGTGGGTGTCGGATCCGGACCGGATCTGAGACGGCAGTTTTACCAGCATCTGATCCGAGCTCTGAGCTCCTCCCCTTACCCATAATACCCCTCCATCTCCTTCCTTCCCTCAGATCTCGTTTGCAGCGGCTTTGCCAAGCAGCATGGTCTAGAGCTCCAGGCATGGTAGGCCCTTTTTTCTGGTATTTTGTGGGTGTTAGTGAGTTTGTAAGTGTAGGTAGGTTTCTTGTGTCCTTTGCCTTCCCTCCCCTTCATTTCGTGTCACTCTCCCGTTCAAAAAAAAAAAAAATTTCCTTTTGAGTGTTGGAGGTAGAGCAGGCCTTATCTCCCTTCCTCTTCCTTGCTAGTGAGTGAGTGTGTGAGTGTGTGTGTGTGTGTGTGTGTGTGTGTGTGTGTGTGTGTGTGTGTGTGTGTGTGTGTGTGTGTGTGTGTGTGTGTGTGTGTGTGTGTGTGTGTGTCTGTGTGTGTGTGTGTGTCTGTGTGTGTGTGTGTGTGTCTGTGTCTGTGTGTGTTGTGGTCTGGTAGTTGGACGTTTTGTTTGGCACATCATACCTCCCTTGTTGGCATAGCAGATCAGCAGGCCAAGTTGGTCTTTAGAAAGTGCACAGAGTGTGGCCATAAGTTGTCCCCGGCAGATGGACACACTCTGTGGGTTATGTGTTTGGGGGCAGCCCATCTTTCTTCAGACTGTCCTATTTGTGTGGGGTTTAACCCCAGGGCCCTAAAGGATCGTAGGGCAAAGTTGATCCTCAAGGGACTTCTCCCTGCTATGGAAGCAGCTGCCTCTTCTTCTGCTATTGCAGTTACGGCCATGACAGCTCCTCCTTTTACAGCCACTGTCTCTTCCTCTCCCTCCCAGGCTGGGACTCAACCTCCTGGACAGAGGCCTGTGGATAGGGAATCAAAAAAGACAGGAGCAAAGATAGAGAGAGACAAAGGGAGCAAGAGATGCCTGGACCAGACGGATCCGGTTGGTCCTCCTCCTCCTAAGCAGCCAGCATCATCTAGGCCAGCTTCTCCTCGACTCTGATCACCAAGACTTTTGCTAGAACCAGAGGAACTTAGACCTCTTTCTTGGGCCTCCGCACACCGACCCTCCTGATCGGCATTGGTGGCCTCGTCGCGGTCCACCAGAAGTTTATCTGAAGCAGACATGGACAAAATGATGGAAAGGTTTATTCGCACACAGATTCAGATGGGGGTCTTGCCAGCCCCCTCTCCCTCCAGAGGGTGGAGCTCGCTTCCTTTTTTGCCCCGATATTTCCTTTTCTGGTCTGAACCCGGTATTGGAGTTCTTGGATCCAAGAGGTCCCGCAGTCAGGGGGTTGGCGCCACTGGTACCATGTACCTCAATGCTGGCCATTACCTTGAGCATGTCGAATCCAACTGGTTTGGACCCGAGCTGCTCTTGGAGCCAAAGCCTGGGCATTGGATCCAAGGGGTTGGGTCTTTCTGCTTTTGTTCCGACACTGTCTGATCAAGGCCTACCCCTTGGTATCTCGGCTCTTTCAGGTTCGGCTCCGATCCCCATGCCAGATCTGGGGAGAGCAGTCCCCTTGTCACTTTCGCAGGAGGCTCGCTGTCCCTCAGCCTTTGAAGTGGTGCAGAGGGCTCCCTCCAGGGGATCGAGGCCGCTGACCATCTCATCGGATTCCGCCCAGACTCCCTCGCCTCTGGGTGCGTCTTCAGCCATTTTGTCCATGCAGGGACAGCCCGTGCTCGATGTGCCCCAGACTGTTTCCCTCAAGGAACCACAAGTTTTTGAGCTGTCTCCAGAGAGTCCCACCAAAGAGATTCCTCACAAGCAAAAGTGCAGAAGGAGGCACCTGGACTCCTCCCCAGAGTCCCTCACTGAGAATACTGATTTGGAGGAAGGGGAAGGCTCCCCCAGATCACCCCCCGACGATGTCTCCTTTGGAGACATCATGGAAATCATGTGCCAGTGGGGGTTGGTCAGCCCCTAAACCTTCCTCTGACAAGTTGGTGTTCCTGGAGACCTTCGACATGGGCCCGTCTACCTCCTGGGTGCCCCCTCCCTGCGGATCCCCTGGTGGACTTTATTACCACCAGGTCATGGAAGTAGCTGGACACTGTGGAGCCTATCCCCAGGTGCCCCGATAAAATCCTGAGTCCCCCAGTAGGCAGACTGAGTTGGAACAAAGGATCTCCAGTGGACGACCAAGAGTTCAGGATAATGGATTGTCTGGCAAAGTGGGCATATGTTTCAGCCACCTTTTCCATAAGGGTGCTGAATTATTTGGCCCACGTAACTAGACTACAGTGAGACCTGGTCAAGGAATTCACTGAGTCACCCCTGGAGTCCATGTCACCGGAGGATAAATGCAAATTTGTGTGAATGGCCACTCTCAAAGTGGTTACCAATACATCCATGCGCCTCCTCTCACATGCTACTGAAGTAGCAGCAAGGGCGGCCGGGTCCGGCATGGCCATGAGGTGACACCGCCTGCTTAGGCTTTGTCAATTCATGGAACCCTTTAAGGCATCTTTTGCAAATGCCCCTGCAATGGTTCTTCTTTGTTTGGAAAGACAGTTCGTGAAATGTTGGTCCAGAGTGAGAAGGATGGGAAGACACTGTCTCCGTCGGGATCTAACCCCCAAAGATCCTTTTCCAGGAATCAGAGGGGGCAAAAGAAGATGTGGTTACAGAAGTCTCAGTACTTCCGGGACACTCAGGACTCACCTTCACCTAGAGGTAGAGGGGGTCAGGACAGACGCCGCCCAGAGGCGGGGGGGGGGGTCCGAGAAATTTTGGGTCTTGAGAACTGTTCTCGGACAGGCCAACACAACAGCCCTGAAGGGTTGCCTGACTGCTCTGCTCTGGAGGCAGTCGGGGGTTGCCTTTCTATGCACCTGATGGCATGGGAGTCCAAGTCATTAGACCGTTAGGTGCTTCAAATAATATCCAGAGGTTATACCATCCCCTTTCTAACCCCTCCCATTCCCCCAAAACACCTCCTGGACATTCCAACCATGCAAAGGGAGGCAGCAGCTGCTAAAGAAACGAGTTGTCCAGGCCATCCCCCTAGATCAGTCTGGATCAGGCATCTATTCCAGGTTGTTTTTGGTGCCAAAAAAGTCGGGGGACCTAAGGCCTTTCCTGGACCTTTCCAATTTAAACCTGTCAGTTGTCAAAGAGAAGTTCTGGATGGTCACCTTACAATCCATCCTGACTTACCTGCAGGAGAATGACTGGATGTGTTCAATAGAACTCCAGGACATGTACTACCACATCAAAATGCATAGATGCTCCAGGAGATTTCTCCACTTTCGACTAGGGGCCAATTACTATCAATTCCGAGCCCTACCCTTCGATTTCACCACAGCCTCCAGGCTGTTCATCAAGGTCATGGCAGTAGTAGCGGCTCACCTGAGGCTTCAGGGGATATAGGTATACCTGTACCTGAATGATTGGCTCCCACTAGATGTCTACTTTGTCAGGCCAGAGACTATTTCCTGAAACTGTCAGACTTGCTGGGCATTACAATCAACATATCCAAGTCTTCTCTCGAGCCTTTTCAGGTCTTAGACTACATAGGAGCGAGATTCAATATGTTACAAGCCAAGGTCTTTCTAACTCCAGAGAGAGTCCAAAACTTATGACTTCATGCGTTTGTGATCCTCCAGACTCATCTTCCTCCAGCCGAGGTGGTGTTAAGAGCCCTAGGTTCCATAGCAGCCACCATTACTCTTCTCCCCTGCGCTCGCCTTCATATGCAGGTCCTGCAGTGGACACTAGCTGTCCAGTGGTCTTTACTGGATCTGCAACTGACACATTCTATTCATATAAGCAATGTGTGCAGGAAGTCCCTCCTCTGGTGGATACGTTCCCCGGAGCTAGTCGAGGGACGAACATTTATTGCAGCCCCTCCCCAAGCCATGGTGACCACGGACACCTCCCAACTAGGGTGGGGGGACATTGCTTGGGCAGGATAGTCCAAGGCACGTGGTCCCGAATGAGACCAAGTTGCATATCAGTGTTCTAGAGATGAGGGTGGTCTTATTAGCGTTGCAGGCCCTTCATGCCTTTCTTCCTCTGGGAACTATTGCAGTTCAGACAGACAGTATGTCAGTGGTCTGGTACATCAACAAGTAGGGAGGAACCAGATCTTACAACCTTTGTCGCAAGGCCATGAGAGTGTGGGAATGAACGATCTCCACCAACCGTTTTCTGGTAGCAATGCACATTCCGGGTCGATCCAAAATACTGGAGGACAAACTGAGCAGGACTATTCTAATGCCTTACGAGTGGTCTCTGAATCCTTCTGTAGTGGAGCAGATCTTCCTCGAGTGTGGTCAGCCTTGCTGTGATCTCTTTGCATCTCCTTCCAATGTGAAGTGCAGCGAGTTCTTCACTCTGAGCCCCCCATAGGGGGAATCCCCCAGGGACACTCTGGTCCATGCGTAGCCTCCCGGTCTTCTTTATGCTTATCCCCCTTTACCTCTCATGACAAGATTTCTCCAGAAGGCTCGTCAGTTGGGGAGCAGAGTAATCCTCATTGCCCCATTCTGGCCTTGCCAAATCTGGTTTCCCTGTCTGTGGTCTCATCTGGTAGTTCCTCCTTGGATCTTGGATCCGATACCGGATCTCATTTTGCACCCCTCGTGGGTCCCACATCCAGACCTGGGCAGTCTGATACTCACTACTTGGCTGCTCCAGTTCCCTTGATTGCTAGGACTCTCTTCAAGACTATTCTGGTGACAGCTCATAAATCGTCTACCAGAAAAACATACCGTAGCAAATGGAAGCATTTTTTATCTGGGCTTCTCAGAGATTTGGATCCTTTCACAGCTCCTGTTCCAGCGATCCTTGAGTTCTTGCCAAACATTTTCCAACAGGGTACCAGCTCCTCTACAGTGAAAGTTCAACTAGCAACCATTTCCAATTTCCATGTAGTTGAGAACATGGCTTCTTTAGCTTCCTTCAAACTTTGCAAAACCTTTATTAAAGGTACCTTTCTTTTAAGGCCCCAGGTTAAGGATCCTACCCCTCCTTGGGATCTTACACTAGTTTTGCAAGCTTTGGTTGCTCCACCCTTTGAGCCTGCTGTTTCTATGGACTTAAAATTTTTATCCTGGAAGGCCACTTTTCTAGTGGCTATTACCTCGGCTAGGAGAGTATCAGAACTCCAGGCATTGCCTGTCAAACCTCCATATATGATTTTTCATAAAGACAGGGTTTCACTTCGTACTAATCCTTCTTTTCTGCCTAAAGTGACCTCAGAAGCAAATATTAATCAATCAATCAATTTACCTGTTTTCTTTCCAAATTTTCAGAACAGGGGTGAATATAAATTGCATTTGTTAGACGTGCATAGACAGCTACTTTTACCTCTCACAAGTCTGACCAGTTGTTTGTGTCTTTTCCTATGCCCTTTCTGGACAAACCAGTTTCTAAGGTAACTATTGCTAGATGAATTTCCCTTTGTATCCTTCAGGTTTACAATGACAAAGATATGTCCCTTCTGGGTAGGATAAAGGCCCATTCTACCAGGTCCATGGCTACGTCAGCTGCCTTTTGGACTAGAGTGTCTTTGGATGATATTTGATCAGTGGCTACTTGGTCCTCATCTCACACATTCATTTCTCCTTATAAATTAGACATGGTTTCTAGGGGGAGAGCATCCTTTGGCTCCGCTGTGCTCCGAAATATCCTTCCATGAGGGCCACCCAAGGTTTTTGGTAGCTGGGGACTCTGCCCCACAAGTTGATGATCAAATGAAGTCAACTACTTTAAAGAAGTTATGTACTCAGCATAAAGTTCCATCTGAGTAGTTAGACTTCATTTGTCAACAACCGTTCCTCCCTCCTTCCCCTGGACCGTCTCTTTGTTTCTGCATCGGCAGGCAGGAGAGAGCGCTTTTGCGGCTCTCTTTCCTTTCTTGGTTAGTGAAGGTTATTGGATCGGGTTCATGTGAGGGGTATAGCAAACTCAATCTGAGGGAAGGAAGTAGATGGAGGGGTGTTATGGGTAAGAGGAAGAGCTTGGAGCTCAGCTCAGATGCTCGTGAAACTGCCATCTCGGATCCAGTCCAGATCCGATACCCACAGGTTGATGACAAATGAAGTCTACTACTCAGATGGAACATTATGGTGAGTACATAACTTCTTTTTTCTAAATAGAAAATATTTTCTTTATGGTGCCACAACAGTGGACAGCACCCATGCCAGGCAGGAATCCCCATTATCCATAATATTTGTGTGAGCTTCTTAGCCCAAGTCTAGCATACATGTCTGTAAAGGCGCATTTGGCAGCCATTTTGATCTGCTTGCCAATCATTCCCCATCTTCCTTCATGTTATGAAGTTAAACAGTTTCTTAAAGCTATCTTCCATATCAGGGCTTCCAGGAAATTCATTCCTCCTGTTCCTCCCTAAGGATCTGTATTATGCTCTTGAAAAGTTAATCCTGCCACTGTTTGAACCAGCTTCTTCCACATCTTTAAAATTTGGTAGTTTGAACATTCATTGTTCTATTAGTGTTCTAGAGTGGCTAGAACTGCCCAGCTTAATTCAATTCAATCAACTCTTAATAGCGCACAAAATTTTGTACCACCCTGAGGATACCCCTTCACTTAAAAATATTATTAAGCCATATAGCAACCTAAGATCCCTACGCTCAGCCAATAAACTACTGGTCCAAACCCACAAAGCTAATAACTCTGCTGGTGAATCCCTGTTTGCCAACTTCATTGGCAAAACCTGGAATTCGTTGCCAAACTATATAACCCTACAATCCTCCAAAAGTCTCTTAAAAAAAAAACTCAAACAGTATCTCAAAGTGAATTGGCTATGCCCATGTACCAACCCTGATTAAGTTATAAACTAAAAGCATATTCTGCAATTATCATAACTTGTAACTACATCACCAAGCTCTGCTTCCGATCTGATGTCTCTTACTTTTAATTGTCTGTCCATGAGAATTGTGAGTCCCTACTAGGGAACACTACTAACCCATTGTATATAATCACTTTGTATTTATAATTGTTTGCTAACTTCTGCGTAATCTATGTAAGTTTGACTATGTGGAGCTTTTCTCCTTGGGCCTCTGCTGAAAATGGACATGTATCCAGTCGGACTATCCCGGTAAACAAATGTAAAATAAATAAATAATTAGTGGCCTTAATGTCTGCCAAAAGGTTTCTGGTTTATATGCTCTCAAGTGTACTCCTCCTGTTCAAGTTTATCATGAGGACAGTGTTAGCCTCAGAACTAACCCTACTTTTATACCAAAAGTTGTCACCAAAATTTGTGTTAATCAGTCTGTCCATCTACCTACATTTTTTCCAGCCCACAAAATAAAGGATAAATAATTTCCTTCATTTGCTAGATGTCTATGCTTATATTCCACCTGGAAGGACAAAAAATATAAGAAAGTGTGACCAACTGTTTGTTTATTTTGAAGAAAAAGGTGGGCCTTCCAGCATCTACCAGAGCTGTAGCTTCTTCTTGAGCTTTTTTTTTCCAAGTGTCTTGACTTAAAATCCATCCTGGAGGTAGCAGCTACTTGGTCCTTTAGTGGAATACATTCATTTAATTGAAAATGGGAATTTTCTATTTTCCCACTGTTGTGCGATCCTGGAGTTTGAGTTGATACATATATATATATATATATATATATATATGTAAAATTAGCAGGGGGTGTGAGGGGTTCAGGGGGGCTTGTCCCTCTGCATTAAATAGGTGTTTGATATTTTGAGTTTTCAATATTTTGTGATTTGATATTTTGTGTTTTCAATCAGATAAATGTATTCCTAACCCTTCTGAATATTCCAGAGTCAGAGCAGATTTCACCAGAATAGTTTTTCAAGGGTTAATGGATCCCAGTTCTGCTTCTCAGACCTCCACCCTTTCAATAAAAGCTTTGAGAATCATGCCATAAGTAAGTTATCCTGCAGCAGTGATCTAATGATGAACATAGTACAGATGTGTAAGAACTTACCATAGCAGTAGATGTCTGAACAGATCACTGTTGCAGTATATGCATTCTCCCCCTTCCCACAGGTTTTTATTCCATTTCCATTTATCCTTGACTAAGGTGTATTCATCTTACATTCCCTTTCTCCTTTTTTTCATATTTCTCTCTGACTGTATCCTCCTGGAATATTAGCCTTATTCTTTTTCCCTGGGGCAAGAAAGCTCTGAGGATTTGTACTCCTGTATCAGCACGCAGTGACAAGCATAGGGCATAAGGCAGATGCATGGTATGAGAGGCAGGTGATGACATTTTTGTAGACTGGCTGGATATGCAGAATCATTGGGAAAATTTGTCTCATAACTAAGCAGTACTGCAACAGTGATCTTTTCAAACACCTACTTGTTATAAGTTCTTATACAACTGCACTGTGTTGTTTATTCTTGTGCTTGTTGGCCATCAAGTCTTCCACAGTCGGAGTTTATATTTGTAGGTATTATTTAGGAGAGGAGTAGTTTCTTTAAGGAAGTTTCCACACTCATCTATCAAAACCATGTTGATTGAAAATGTTATCTTTTAGATGTTTACTTACTACTGTAGCTTAATGATCTTTTTCTCCAACTTACCCTACAGTTTGTCACCCACCTGGACTAAATAACATATAGTAAGGGTGGTTTTGGTGGGCGACTCCTGCTTATTGTATATTATCAAAAGCAGGTCTGTCAAAATCTGCAATAAGTGCAAGCTTGCAAAAAATACTTGGCAAACAGACTTGTATCTATTTATTTGATTTTATTGGCTGGATGAATGAGCTGGCCAAAGACCTTTTTTTGTCACTTCTTGGGCCACCAGGCAAATACAAAGAAAGTCAGTTCTTAAAATAACAGTTTGGATGAAAGTTGTTTTGGGAGATCAGAGTTGCACAACTGCATGAATACCAAGGTCAGTGGTGTGTGTATTATGTACACACACACACACACACACACACACACACACACACACACACACACATATATATATATATATATATATATATATATATATATATATATACACACAGATATATATATTTGGGTCCCCTTCAGATGGTCGAACTTTTGAAAGCTCGATTTTTATATGGCCGAGACCATATGATCGAACTGTTAAAAGCTTGACCGGTCTGAATGGGGATCTCCATAGAGCGCAGAATGGGAAGATTTCCCTTTACTGCAATGTAGTGCAATCTCAGAGTTGGTATATTTAAATAGTGGGGGGTGTGGGTGGAGCAGCCCCCCATGTGGGGGGTGCAGGGGGGCTTGTCCCCCTGCTAGCACAATTTAGTTTTTTTTTTCATTTCTTTTTTTTCCCCACATTTTCAAACATTCAAATGTTTGATCGTATAGTCTTGACCATATAAAAGTCGAGCATTTGAATGTTCGATTATGTGAAGTAGACCCATATATATATATATATATATATATATATATACACACACACACACACACACACACACACACACACACACACACACACACACACACACACACACACACACACACACACACACACACACACACACACACACACACACACACACACACACACAGGAGACCCTGGAGATATTCTCTAGAGAGAAGAGGAATGAAGGTCAGCAGGACTAAGACAGAATATATGTGTGTGAATGAGAGGAAGGATAGAGGAATAGTGAGGATGCAAGGAGTAGAGGTGGTGAAGGTGGATGAGTTTAAATACTTGGGGTCAATAGTTCAGAGTAACGGTGAGTGTGGAAGAGAGGTGAAGAAGAGAGTACAGGCAGGATGGAGTGGGTCGAGAAGAGTGTCAGGAGTGATTTGTGACTGACGAGTACCTGTAAGAGTGAAAGGGAAGGTCTACAAGTAGTGAGACCAGCTATGTTATATGGATTGGAGATAGTGGCATTGACAAAAAGGCAGGAGTTTGAGCTGGATGTGGCAGAATTAAAGATGTTAAGATTTGCATTGGGTGTGACAAGGGTGGACAGGATTAGAAATAAGTATATTAGAGGGTCAGCCCAGGTTGGAATGTTTGGAGACAAAGCCAGAGAGGCACGATTACATTGGTTTGGACATGTGCTGAGGAGGGATGCTGAGTATATTGGGAAAAAGATGCTAAGGATGAAGCTACCAGGTAACAGGAAAAGAGGAAGGCCTAAGATAAGGTTTATGGATGTGGTGAGAGAGGACATGCAGGTGGTTGGTGTGACAGAGAAAGATGCAGAGGACAGGAAGAAATGGAAACAGGTGATCTGCTGTGGCGACCCCTAATGGGAACAGCCGAAAGAAGATGATGATATATACACACACACATACATATACATGTGTGCACACACACACACACGTGCGCACACACATATATGGAACTACTTCATATGTTCAACACTTCTAAATGCCGACTTTCATATGGCTGAGGCCCCCCTGCACCCACCATGGGGGGCTCCCCCCATAACTTAAATATACCAACTCCGAGATCGCACTACAGTGCAGGAATGGAAATCTTTCCATTCCGCACTGTATGGAGATGCCAGTTCCGCATTGTCAGCATTTCCAATGTCGATCTTATGGTCTCGGCCATATGAAATTCGGCATTTTGAAATGTTGACCATGTGAAGGGGACCCATATATATATATATATATATATATATATATATATATATATATATATATATATATATATATATAGTTTACTATCAGAATTGCGAATGGAGATGCTCTGCATATGGAAAACTCGAAACATGGATGTTTCAATTTCCATGTTGCTGAACATCTCCATTGTTCGAAAGTTCATATCAGCGAATGCACAGTGCATTCTCTGATGTGAACTTGAAGTACTGTACAGAGATCGCGGTACAGTGTGGTTTGGGAAATTCATCCCTTTCCTCACTGTAGTGCGATCTTGGAGTTGGAATATATTGTTAGCAGTGAGTGTGGGGGGTTGCACCTGCAGAAACGTGATGTGAGGTGTAGGAGTTTAGTTTACCTGTGCTCCTACACAGACATCCCATGATGTGCTCGACTATAATGTCGAATCTGCTAAATTCGTTCAGCTGATTCGACATTGTTCTTTTTTGAATGTTTTTCTTTTCGCAATTATTTTTCGGTGTACTGAGTGGGAATTATTTTGCCCCCTGACATTCTGATAATAAACCCATACATACATATGCATGTATTTATGAGTATATTGTGTTTGGTTGAACATAATGTATGTTGAAAAAAAATTGTGGAGCGAAGATTTTGCCAAACATCGGAACAGATGAATTATGCATCACTGAAAGAAGGATAAGTAAGGGGGTAGTAATGTGGAAACTTTCATTTGTAAGAAAAATGTTTCCACATTTTGTGTGTGCGTGTGTATATGAATGTGTTTGCAAGCGGGTACTGGTATGTTTGAAGTGCGTATGTATGTGTGACTTTATGTGATTGTGTTTGTGTAGTGATACTGTTAAGGAGAGGATATTTAGTTTTGTTATGTATAGGATTGGGGTTAGGTTAGATTTAACACACCTGAGTAAAATGATGCAGTGGGACTTGCCCCCCCCATTTTTGCTCTTGTGCTAACTACTAACCCATCCTTACTCATGCATATTAACTCTAACTCAACCCTTGTGCCTGCCCATAGATCTACCCTTTCCCTAACTATGACTATTTAAACAAATTGTCTGTGAGATTTTTTATTTTCAGTTTAACTGATTGGAAATGGAAAATATTTCCCTTTCATTTCTTTAAACACCTTTATTGAATTATCACTTAAGACATATTCAAGCATACATTTATATAGAAAGACAAACCATATTAATATTTTCCCAGTTACAAACATTATACATCACATGTATTATTTTATATAACTATTAATCCAACATTACATAAAGTACTCCTTCTTCAGAACATTATTCTGCATCTATAAAAGCATACAAGCTTTGGAAATCATCCCATAAATAAGTTATTCTGCAAATTCCTATAATTTCCATTTTTTCTATATAATTTGCTTCTACCTTTTTTCTAAAGATTCAATTCCAGTCCTTTTATCTCTGTTATAATATTCAGTGCTTCACATACAGTTAGTTTAGACTTTGATTTCCATTTTCTAGTAATTGCTTTTTGTTCGCTATCAGAATTAACCTTAGCAAAGCCTTACTATGTCTAAGTAATTTAGAACTTAAATATCTGACAGAGTACTCTGTAGTCTGCTAACTCATTACACTTCTCTAAAACATATGTTCCCAGATGTGCATCATGTTTCACTGTTGCAGTCCTAACCAATGGGTTATCTGGCTCCCGGTAGCCCTCGTTCGGCCAGAATACCAAAGGTAAGTAAATATGACGTCGGTTGTAAAAGACGTCAGTACATCGGATACAAAAAGAGACAGTCAACATCACTTCCCAGTCTTCTTTGCCGCGGAGCCCGAAGCAGAAGCTATTTTGCACGAGTGCCGGTCAGCCATTTACCTTTTTGATTTCCGACTACAAAGTTGAAGCCAACTACAGCTAAGTACCCCGTTGGGGATCCTCTTTTCTTGCCTTAATGAATGTCAGAAAAAGTTAATAATTGTCTTGCCTGTGGAAAGCAGATTCCCCATCGAGATTTTCATTCTTATTGTATTATTTGTTTAGGCCTTGACCACGACGTTCCTAACTGTGATCTCTGTGCTTCCTTTAATCTGCGTACTATTCATCGTCGGGCTAAGGTTTTTAGCTAAGCATTTCTGAGTGTGGCCTAAGGCACTTTTGCTGCCCCTGCAGTCTGCGGATTTTCCACTGCAGGCCTCTGTTGAGACCTTTTCAGAGTCTTCCATGCCCCCAGCTTCCATTTTGTCTCCTGATCTTCCACCTGCCGCTAAGCAGGCACCGGTTCCTGAGGCCTCCGTTCTTCATTCTGACAGCAAGCACATACCCGCGGCCTCCACCACTACTTCAGCGGTGGCTCAAGTCTTTCCAACTTACAGGTAAATCTTCCAGTTGTAAGCCTGTGAAGAAACAGACCCCAGCTTCTTCTCGTTCCCCTCAATCTCAAATGGTTTTAAATGGCTAATGACCTTTTGACTCTTATTAGGGGCTCACAGCCTCCTCCTTCAAAAAGGGGCAGAGATTTCTCTCCAGAAGTTTTATCTTATTCAGGTTCTGATACTTCTAGCATTTCTGCTGATGAAGAGGAAGTTTCTCAGGTTTTTTCTCCTTTTGAGGATTCTGATGCAGAGGAAGCCATTCCTTCTGCTTCTCCTCCAGAAGATTTTTCTTTTGGTGATACTTTGAATACACGTAGGGAACATTTTAAATGGGAAAGTCAAGATTACCCCCAATCTAAGAAAAGGATCAGGGAGTTTTTGGATTTGCCTCAGCATAAGCCTCTGGCTATTCCTCCTGTGTTGGAAGTGGTTGATGATGTTTTCCTGGAAAATTCCTTGACTCCAAATTCTGTTCCTCCTGCTCCCAGGAAACCTGACAGGTACTATAGAGTTCCTGATTCTCATTTGTTTCTTTTTAGGAATCCTCTGACTGATCCAGAGGTTATTTCTCAAGGACTTAAAGGGGTTAAGGCCACTGTTACCAAAAATCCTGTTCCTTCGAATAGAGACTCTAGGAATCTAGATAGGTGGGGAAAAAAAGGTTTATACCTCTGCCACTCTTGCTATTAGGTCTACCAATTGCCTTTTTCATATGCTCAAGTATCAGCAGCACAACTTGGAGACTATTAAGTCAAAGATTGCAAGTGTGCCTCTTTTGGCATAGAGTAAAGATATGCAGGATTTTCTCAGTTCTGGCAGTCTTGTCAACAAGCATTCATTACATTGTGGTTTTGACATTCTAGAAGCTTCCTGCAGGGTGGCAGGTACTGGATCTTTATCAGAAGGCATGCTTGGCTCAGGGAACAGCCCCTTCCAGAGCCTGTCAAGGCTAAGCTTTTAGATGTACATTTGCATAAGGACAGTCTTTTTGGCAGCAAAACAGAGGAAGTGCTCAAGAAGATGGAGGATAAGGCCAAGTCTATGCAAACAGTTAAAGACTTTTTGCAAGTTCAACCTCCTCATTTCAGCAGACAAAACCGTTCTAGAACTGGAGGTTACAAATCTTCTAGGGGCATGGGGCTACCCCCTCAAAGGACTAAGCAATGGCATGCTTGCACTTTTAAGACGGGAAGTTCTAAGCTTGCATCTCAATCCAGGCATTCTCAATGACTTTTTCCAACTTCTGCCTGTTCCTGCTTGCCCGGAGTTTTCTTTAGGGGGAAGGTTGGCCATTTTTGCAAATGTCTGGGCCACCATCACGGACAACAAATGGGTACTCAGAACTGTATCCCTAGGACACAGGTTTTCTTTCCACACCTTTCTGGTGCCTAAAGGATTCCCGGACATTCCTCCAAACCAAAGTCAAAAAGCAAATTTTGTCTCTGTTACATCTGGGGGCAATAGAACCTGTTCCTGCTCAGCAGGTAGGCCAGGGCTTCTATTCCAGACTTTTTCTTAGTTCCAGAAAAAGAAGGCACCTGGTGTCCTATCCTAGATCTATCCATTCTGAACTCCTTTTTGGTAATTCCAAAGTTCAAAATGTTCACTCTGCATCAGTTGCTAGTAATGTTAGACAAGGACTCCTGGCTGGTAACTTTGGATCTCAAAGAAGCTTATCTGCACATCCCTGTCAGTGAAAGCTGCAGGCAGTATCTTCGCTTCAGAGTGGGCAAACAACATTATCAGTTCTCTGCACTGCCCTTTGGCTTATCTACTGCTCCCAGAGTTTTCACAAAGTGCCTGGCTCCAGTCATTGCTTTTTGCAGGCAGAAGAAAATTCAGATTTATCCATACTTGGACGACTGTCTAATTCAAGCAAATTCTCAGGAACAGCTGTTAACGGGATTTGGAATTTGTAAAGACTCTTCTCTCTTCCCTGGGTTACACTCTCAATGAGGAAAAATCAAAAATGGTACCAACCAAGGAGATAACATTCCTGGGAGCGAGTCTGAACACAGCCGCCCAGATGATACATCTCACCCAGGAGAAGCAGACAACTCTTTCAGTTTACTTTAAGGACTTGCCAAGCCTGTCCCAGCTCCCTGCAAGGAAATTCCTGCAAGCTCTGGGATTCATGGCCTCTTGTATTCTCATGATTCCATATGCAAGACTGCATATGAGGAAATTGCAGTGGTACCTCAAGAACATTTGGTGTCAACACACACAGGACCTGGATATTATGATTCCTCTGCTTTCATGTCTGCAGACAGAGTTTCTATGGTGGGCAACAGCCTGTCTACAGAACAAAGGTGTGCCTTTCCACCCACTTCCTGCCTTTCAAGTTCTGACCACGGATGCATCAGACTACGCCTGGGGAGCTCACCTGGATGACAGATGCATACAGGGATGTTGGAACGCTCAGCAGATGCACTTGCATATAAATCTGAAGGAATTGGTAGCAGTTCAGCAGGCCTTACTGGCTTTCAAGCATCTTCTTTCTCCAGGAACTCTGCTTGTCAGAACAGACAACACCACAGTCATGTGGTACATCAACAAACAGGGAGGGACTCATTCTTACCACCTGTGCAGAAAGAGCATGATTCTCTGGTCCACAGCAGCATCCTTGGGCCTGCATCTCCTAGCTCAGTTTCTTCCAGGGAGACTCAGTGTTCTGGCAGACCAGTTGAGCAGACATATCCTGGATCCTCACGAGTGGCAACTGAACAAAACAGTATTTTACAGCATCATTCAGCGTTGGAGTACTCCTCAGGTGGATCTTTTCTCCACCCCAGACAGCCACCTTCTGCCACTTTTTTTGCACCAGACAGCATCACAGCAAGGCCTGGAGAGTGGATGCTTTGTCCTTCCCTTGGACGCTACTTTCAGTTTATGCCTTCCCTCCTCTTCTTCCCAGAGTATTATTGAAGTATTATTGAAGATCAGGGATGAAAGACCAAAGACAATTCTCATAGCTCCAGACTGGCCCAGGCAACATTGGTATCCATTGCTTCACAGTCTCTCCCAATTTCATCCTTGGCGTCTTCCTCTGAAACCAGATCTTTTAGTTCAGAAAAGGGGAAAAATTCTGCATCCTCATCTACAGTCTCTCCATTTGGCAGCATGGCTCATTGTATGAATCAATCTATTTCTTCTTCCCTTTCCCACCAGGTGGTTAACGTACTTTGTGAGGCCAGGAGGCCTAGCACTAGGAAGTCCTACGCTGGCAAATGGGAAAGATTCTCTCATTGGTTGCAGGCTAGAGGGGAATCTTCTTCTCAGCCTACTCTTCCTCTGCTCCTGGAATACTTGGCTGATTTGTTTCAAAGTGGCTTTTCTTTTTCCTCTATCAAGATCCATGCTTCAGCTATTTTTGCTCACTGTTCTTTTGAACAACTCATTTCCTCTCATCCCCTGATGAAAATGTTTCTCAGAGGTGCTAGCAACTTAAAACCTCCTAGAAGAGCACCTACTCTGGCCTGGGACCTTAATTTTGTTTTAGAGAAGCTCACTCTTCCTCTTTTTGAGCCAGCTGCCACTGCAGATTTAAAGTTTCTCTCTTGGAAAATGACCTTCCTCTTGGCTATAACTTCAGCAAGGAGAGTTTTGGAGCTGCAAACATTGATGGCTCATCTTCCATGCAGATCATGTCTCTCTGCGAACCAGTCCCTCTTTTATGCCTAAGGTGGTTTCAAGCTTGACTCTTAATCAGTCAATACACCTTCCTACTTTCTTTCCTAATCCTCAAAGTAGAGGTGAAAGCATCCTCCATTCTCTTGATGTGCGCAGACAGCTCAGGTTTTACCTGGACAGGAATAAAGACCTTCGGAAATCAGCTCATCTGTTGGTCAGTTTTGCTCCTGGAGCCCAGGGCAAAGCTATTTCTAAGCAAACCATTTCTAAATGGATTGCGCACTGTATTACTTCCTGTTTTTCCTTTCTTGGCAAGATTCCTCCTCAAGGGGTGAGGACCCATTCCACAAGAGCAGCCTTTTTAAGGGGTGCCCCTACTAAGGACATTTTAGAGGCTGCCACATGGTCTTCTGTACACACTTTCACAAAGCATTATAATTTGCCTTTGTTTTCTAGATCCAGGGCAGGGTTTGCCACTGCTTTTCTGCAGGGCATTCTCTCCAATCCTTGACTCTGTTGGTACTTCCTCTCTCTTCTCTGGGCTTTGGTAATCAACCCATTGGTTAGGACTGCAACAATGAAACACGATGAACATAGTACAGTTGTGTACACTTACCATAAATGTAGATGTTCGAGTGTGTTCACTGTTGCAGTCCTAGTTTTACTCCTCCCTTCCCCTTTTTGGCCTTCTCCTGCTCTCCTTTCCTAAGGTGCAGGCTTAATCTGGTTTATTTACCAAAGATAGTTTTATTTTTGTTCTAAGCCTTGTTTTCTTGGGGGCTCCCAACTGTTAAGGCCAGAAAGGCTGAGGAAGTGACATTGGCTGCCTCCTTTTGTATCTGACATACTCACGTCCCTTACAACCGACGACAGATGATGTCATATTTACTTACCTTTGGTATTCTGGCCGATCGAGGGCTACCAGGAGCCGGATAACCCATTGGTTAGGACTGCAATAGTGAATACACTCGAACATCTACATTTATGGTAAGTGTACGCAACTGTACTTTCCCTCTTTCTTCCCCATCACACCTCCAACATTTGGCATCTACCTGAGGAAAAATTGTTTGGAATCTGCTTGGGATATAAAAACACTTCTTTTTTTTACACTATAAACATTTTTATTAAATTATCACATATGATATAGGCAATCTTACATTTATATAAATGAAAAACAAATAAAGTGACACCACTTTAGTTGCAAACATTATATATCACAGACACCATTGAAACAACTGTAGTTGCAAACATTATACATCAGTTATAATCTATCCAATCCATTCATTGTCAGTTAAGCATTATATGACTCTTTCAAATCCCACCTCTTAAACCTCATTCCTTCTCAGCATAAATTGTTCCCACAGTTCCTATTTTTTCCTATGTAGTTTGCTCTTCCTTTTTTTTCTATCCAAATTCCACTGTTTTGTTTTATGTGTGCACTACTCACTTCTACTTCTAGTAAGGTCTATACTTTGATTTCCATGTTTTTGCTTTTGCTTTTTTTTTTTTTAATCGTAATTAGACCTTGTAGCATTTTATCCTTTGCCTCTTTTCTACAGTAAGTTCCATTCCCCTCTTGCCTGTTCTCCGTACCCCTAACTCTAGTCATCCCAATTGGCAAAATCTCCTTTCTGCATTCTCATGTTGGCTCAGTTCTTAGAATACTTTCTTCCCTTTTACTTTATTATGATCTTCTTCTTCTTTTTGGTTTTTTCTCTTGCATCTTTTATCACAATATCACACTCTGTCCTTATTTCTTGAATTTCCCCTTTGCTTCATCATCATCTTCATCGCTTTCCAATTTTAATTATAGCTTTCTTCTTGTGTTATGTGTATGAGCATTAACTGTGTAGCTGTAAAATATCCATTCAAATTAGATGATTACCTTTACCTGAGAATGACCATATCCAAGATGACCCGGCTACTTTCTTTGACTTAAGATAAATCCTCAGATTATTAATTATTATCCCGCATTATTATCTTTGCCTATTATAACAAATGTTGACTTGACATAAATATAAAAGACTAATAAAAAGCTGTAAATGCTTATAAGCATGCTCACTGCTTGTATCTTTGTATCATCTTTTTCTCAGTTTTTTGTTTATCTTTTTTTTTTGTATTCCATATTTTCTTAGCTACCATATATATATATCCATTTTAATCCATACTTTTCTATAATTATCTATCCTCATTTTTATAGTATTCATAATTTATGAGCATATTGTGTGTGTTACCATTATATATATTATATTCTTTCTTTTTTATATTTATCTTTATTCATTTTATAAATTTGAGATTCATTTTCATTTGAAAACTTTCAGATACTGGTTTTAAAATTTCTCCTGGTTTGGCTATTGTCTGCAACAAAGCCCAAAAAGTACAAAAATACTTTACCAGTTTCTGTTTCCTTTTGCTTTTGGGTGAGGAGGAGTTAATTAAGCTTAAAGGCAAATCACCAAGATCTCGAAAGTCTCCTCCCAAAACTGTCACCCATTTCTTGTCAGAGTGCCTCTTCAGAACTTAATTTCCACTTGCCTTAATTTTATATTTATAGATAATTATCCAAAGTTATCCCATTTACATCATATTTATAACCTATATTGCTTCGTCTAGTACCTTACTCATACAATTCCAGCTTACCCTGTTGAATGCTTTGTGTGCCTAATCACCATCTTCATTCTCTTAATATCTTAGCACATTCTTCCATTTCCCTGGATCTGTGCAGGCATTGTCAAATGTTTAATGTGGTTTAATGTAAACAAATTTGCAATTCTAGATGACATTGGATTCTTTTTTTCCAGCACCTGACATTTTCTTTAAACATATTATAAAAAGCAATTAAAATTATAATTTAAAATTAAAATTAAAATATCCATATATAAGATTATATGTCCTTTATTTTTCCACAACTTCTTTCCTTCTTACTTCTATTTCTCCTTTCTTCTCTCATCTTTTCCACAGAATACTTTCTGCTTCTTCTGTCTTTCCTGCAGATTGATTATATGTCACCTCATTATCTCATCTCTCATATTAGATAAACCCTTAAACCTTAAACCTCATCTACCTTAAACCTTAGCATACTTCTTTCTCTGTTTGTTTAGTGGTCAAATAAAGCATTTTTTATGAGATGTAATATATACTGTTATATATATTATATATTATATATATATATATATATATATATATATATATATATATATAATGCTTGTTTATTATTGTGATTGTGAGAGTCTGTGAAATGAAAAAGCTGAAAAAACATATTGGCTAAAAAGAAACAAGAAAAATTCTAGAAACCCAAGCTTCTTGTACATAGTGTTAAGAACACAAGAGGAAAGCTAACAGTAGGGGTAGGAGTAGAATAACAACAGCAGCAGAAGGAACAAGATGGAGGCTACATACAAGAACACAGAAAATTGTGAAGATGTGTGTGTATACAACATTTTGATATGGGCATGACAGTGAGTATTATATATTTGACTATGTTATATCTTTAGGTATGTAAATGTTCATTCTGTGTTCATATGTGTGGTGATGAAGTTTTAATTACATAAAAGTATGCCATGTTGGTGTATATATATATATATATATATAATCATATATTTATTATATATATATATATAATATATATATATATATTATATGTTACCTTTGTTATCTAAAACTGAAAGGCTGAGATACTCTCAAAGTAGAAAATTGCCGTTTATGGACTTCCATGGTAGTATTTTGCATTTTAGTTGATTTTATAATTTCAACCAGTTCATCCATTTTTGTTTTTTTTTAGTTTAGTCCTTTTATGTAAAACAGCAGTAAAACAAAGAAAAAATAAAAAAAAAAATCTTTTAAAAGACACTTTTTGGCAGTGCAGAAAATTAAGTAAAGTTTTTGTGTGGATAATGTGCAGGAACACATTTGTTTAACACAAAAGTGTTCTATTGCCCAAAGAGTCGCAGCAAGTGTCAATGCCTGACAGGGAAAAATAAAGAAAGATGAAACCAGAAAATGCAACTGTAAGAAAGAGCATGCAGGGATGCAAGCCCCCAAGCATCCTTCATGTGGAGGACTTTTGCCCCTCTCCATATCCCTTTCTTAACTCTACTTCCTTGCCTGACTTTAAATCAGTTAGTACCTTATCAAAAGCTAGTGTATGTATGCTAGCTTTTCATAAAGTATTAACTGACTTGAAATCAGTAAGGGAAGTATAGTTAAGAAAGGGGTAGTTCATTGAAAGTTGTGGCCTTCTCACTCACTCACTGTCTCCATGACTTTCATACTCCCTTTAGTATTCTTTAACTGCAGTATTTATAGGTTCATAGGTGTTTACTGGGCTAACAACCACAAGGGCCTTTTTAAGCCTAGCCATGCATCCCAAATCTCAGACACGTTCTGATACCCTTGATAAGTGTAAGGATGGGCCTGGGAGATGAACCATTTGCAGGTTGCCTATGTCCGTTAGAGACATAGGTGCCAAACCAGGGATGAATTTCCATCACAGACTCAATTTATAGTAATATGGAGAAGTATGTGATTACTGATGCCATTTGTATTGATCTGAACCTCTCTTTCAAAACTGCAGACTGGCAGCTGCTTTGCAACACCTTTATTAATATTGGGCTTAGAGAAAGTTATAAAGTGTCTTAACAGTTTTTTGACACATGGAACCTTTCCATTTATATCAGACAGCATTTACTCAGACATTATCTGTCTGAAAGCTAGGGTCCATTCTTGGCCATATTTCATTTCTTGTCTCTGTTAAATTGCTACTTCTGGTCCTTTATGCTGACAGTGTTCTTTTTAGATGGGGTACTTTTTCAGAAACATAACAAAAGCCCTGCATGTTGATATAGCTATCTGTGGAATTGGTTCTTTTGTAAATATCTCATAAAGCCTGAAAAACTGCATTTGGGGTATTTGGTACCTCACAAGAGTCTAAAGAGTCAGTCATATGCTACAACACTTAATGGCTCATTTAAATAAATTTATATGTTCATACTCTGCTTTTAATCAGCTCGATCATGTGCAGCCTAGCCACCAAGTTTCCTCTAGTTGCTTTCCCTCTATCAATAACAAATTTCAGTCTTTACTTCCCTTTGTATAAGGGAGAGAGGGGCAGACCTAGGGTGAATTTATGGTTTCACTGTCAGTGTCTAAACAGGTAGCAGACTTGCCTTTGATGATAGAAAATCTTGGAGTCATTTTTTCATTACTGACACTGGGGTGCAGCATAAGGGGAGATACTACACTCCTGAGTTTGCTATCCTTCCAATGAGATGTTAAATTGAGGTCTCATCTGCCTGAGTTAGTGGTAGCTCAGGTGGATCTAAAATATCCTGCAGCACCTATTGAAAAGAGTAGAAATTGTTCTCCAGATTTCTGGCCAAATTTCCCCGTCTGTTTTTTATACCACTTTGGGTCTCCCTTAAAAAGAGGCCACTGGCCTCTCAACAAAAGCTAAATATATAAATATAATTTCCCATTAAGTCATCTAGGTTGTGTTTGAAGAGGGTCAAGGATTACTTTCCTTAATGTGCTGTTCGAGAGGAGGTGAATTATTTGATAGAGTGGTTGTCTATTACATAAGTTCTGTTTATGTTGTAGCAGAAGCTTAATTGTTTTGAACAGGTGTTTGTGGTTTTATTTGCTTTGTGAATACATAATAGGTCATACAGAACTGGCAAGGCATAGGTCACATCTTAAGAGTCTCTTGTATGAAACTGAGAAGAGACAGAATGCTTTGAGGCGTTCATCATAGCACTTGGATGTCATGCTCTTGATCTTTGTGACGAATCAGTTTTCAGTCAGAAGTCTGGACAGCTGCGTACAAGAAAGAGGCATTTTACTCTGTTATGGGTCTGATGTGGAGGAGTAGAGGAGGATAATAAATTTCTTCAACTCAGAAGATATACCCCCTGGTGATCAGTTGGGCTAAGTAGAAGGATTTCCTGACAACACTAGAAGCAATGAGGTCATTGTGTGGTGTTTTCTCTGCAAAAGAACTCAGGTCACTAACAAGAGTGTCAGTTTTAAGAGGGTACCATCTCTGTGATAGGTGCATGTGAGCTTTTGTTTCTCAAAGGATACAATACTACCTTTATGGCATTTAGCTTGGTCCTGGCACCATGTGTTTGTACATGCTACACTCTTTTGGATCATGCTAGAGTCCACAAGAGAATTTATACTAGCTCAATATTGCAGTCAGTAGTAGACTTGGTGTGCCTCACCCATAATATCAGTTTAGAAATCAGAGAGAAACTACTAAATAGAAGCGGCCATGAGCAGATCCCTGCGGAACCCCACTAGTAATAAACATTAAGAAGGGAGCATACTTCCTTCCAATGATATGTTGGGCTCTATTAGTGAGCCAGTTTTGGGTTACATAAGTGTATATGTTTAGTTTGTTTAGATTGTCAGTAATGCCAGAATGTGGGATGATGACAGAAGTGTTCACCAAATCAAGGTAAGCAATTTTCATTGAAGTCTTCATTGACTTTTTCAAAGAAGTCTATTAAATTTATAAACCCAAACTGGTTTGGAACTAGGGCTTAAAGGCTGCCAGTGGCATTGTTTGTAAGTTCTGTAATGAAGCCATTGTGAAACACTCCATTACTCTGTAGGTAAGGCTGGTTAGACATATTGAACTGTAGTTGCCGGGATTGGTAGAGAGGATCTGCTCTTGTGTAGTGGGGTGACCACAGCTGTTCTGCACACTTCTAGCACATAGTCATTTAAGAGGGAGAGGTTAAACAGACTTAGTAGTGAGTTAGAGAGACTGCACTTGGTGCTGACAAGAAAGCTGCTGAGGTTTGGTACTATAGAATTGGTGTTTGTGAATTTGGAGAGGGTACTCAAGACTTGCTTACAGGTGATCTCATTGAGAAGTGCAGACATGATGGTATGTAGAAGGAAAGTCTGGGGAGATGGAGTTAAAGTTTTAAATGTGTCACATGTATGTAGGCTATATTCTCAGTGACCGAGGATGTGCTATTGATATGTATCATTTTAGTGTAGTGTTGAGTTTTGCTTCTAAGCGTTAAGAGGTTCCTTATTATCTTCCATCTTCAGTAAATTCACTGAGGCATAAAAGCAGTTTAAGGCAAGGCATTTGTTGTTCAAAATAGAATGATGCCAACATGAGGTTATACATAAAGCAAAATCATGTGAAATCTAATTAACATGCCAGACTTAACTAAGACTTTTAGTACATGCAGCAAGACACAACTAGTTCATGTGATACCTTCTGGAAAATACTTTCCAATCATAATTCATATCCTTTATTGACAGCAGAATTGTACAATCATCATTCAGTGCCTTCTGAGACTTGTTAGACTTTAGCTTATTTTCACACACTGTACTGTTTCTCATGACTTAATTTGTGCAGTAATTTTCCTTTACATGAGCAACTCTGTATTCATTAAAGCACTTGTAACAAGGTAAGGACACACCATAAAGGCATATTATTAATCTTTCTGATTCTGTCAGGCAAACAATGTTACATTATATCCCTTTATTTTAGAACAAAGCAAACTATAAGTTTCATCCAAACTTGCAACATATAGTTGCTGTACCAATATCTCACAGAATGCAAACATGTTTCTTGTCTAGCTTACCTTGTAATAATTCTGAAATACAGAAATTCATTTTGACAGTACTTTTCCCTTTAATACTAAGATTCCTAACATAGTTGAAAAAGGATAATATGGTTTTATTTTACAGAGATGGAAATTTTAATTTCATACTTACTTATGGAGGATTACATTTTGCATCTGATCTTCTTATTTAGCCTCCTAGTTTCACTTTTGGAATTTGAGGTATTCAGTTTTGGACAGTGAGTTTCTTCCATTCATTATGTAGTTTGTTTATGCTAGGATTCCAACTTAGTAGTTTATTCTAAACTTAGCATTGTATTTGAGGGAGAACAATGCCTCTATGCAGGTGCTAAACTATGAATAGAAACTATCTGCAAATGTAGCAGTGTATACTATTGGTTCGTGGGGAGCTGTTAAGTCACATTAGGGATCAGGTAAAGACAAAACACATGCCTTTCAGTAATCCCTAAAGACGGTAGTGTTAGCAGGTGGATTTGGTTTCACCCTCATAGTGAGTATTACTGAATGGTGGTTGGATGATTTGATCATTGATGGGGTGACTACAGGCACAGAGCATACTAATGTCCTATTTGTGAGAAACTAGTTTCAGTATTTTTGAGCCCCTAATCAATGGGGATTTAAGTAGTTTTTATTTATGGAGCTTGTTTACTCATTACTATCATCAAACAGATACAATGTCAAATGTACTTGGGGATCTGCTTGATCTTGGACTTCAAAAGTTCAAGTTGAATGTGTAGTTGGCAAAGCAGTTAAGCATTTCTAACCATCTCATTCTTGAAACTTGAAAGACCTTGGGCATTAATTCCTACATTTGAAAATAATATTCCTGTTGTTACAGTGCATCCATCCCATAATAGTACAGATATACAGACTGCTGTAAATAAAATATGTCCAGTGACAGGGAACATTACTGGCTTAGTTTATCCAAAGTTAACTCATGTTAATGGCAAAATCACCACCCTTACAATCTGTTTTGAGTTTTAGAGTATTGTATTTTAAGTGATGTCCCCAAACTGGCTTTGAAAATATCCACGTACACGCTGTGGTCTCTTAGGATACTGCCTCTCTTGTAAGATCTTCCTTTAAACTAGCTGTTTTGGAAATAGATATTTCTAAAATGTTGCTTGCCACCTAGAGTATGCTAACACCATCTGTTTTAAGAAAACAACTTGTATATCTACCCAATTATTATGAATAGAAATTATGTAAAGTAAATGGATAAATAATTCTTTTTGTAGGTTTTTTTGTCAAAAATGTAAAGATAATTTATCATGACTCTTAATTTGAACTGTGCAAGGCCTGTATGAGACATTTTTGATCATTTGACTTGTATCTGTTGAAATGTTTGTACCTTGGTAATTTCTGTTTACATCCTCTTGTATTTTATGAAATAGATGTTACTGTTATATATCCTAGTAAATGTCTAGCATAGTTCCAGCTGTATACATCTGTAAATTTAGTGAAGTATTTCCACAGCATATTATTCATATATGCTGTTAACGTTAGTCTGTTTAAGGTTGTGTTCATATTGATGCATATCTTATTGTGCCGTTTGACCTAAGCCATGGTTGACCTTAGACCAGCCCTCTACCTCAGAGAAAAATCAAACACCATTTAAGGTTGAAAATAATCCTGTACCCCATTTGCAGCACTTTGCTGCAATAAACAACAAATAGAATACCATTCACAGTTCAAAACACTAACAGTCTGCACCAGCCACAGACGTGAAAAACACAAAGATGCTCAAATATACTTAAAAACTTTTTTAAAGATAAACCTAATATTACCCCCTCCCCCAACAAAGAAATCAACACAAATGGCACAAACACAGCACAATTTGTGCTGAACACATATTGAGATTCTGTTTTGACTATACAAGTTCTGATGAATATGGACTCAACATAATCATATATATATATATATATATATATATATATATATACACACACACACACACACACACACACACACACACACACACACACACACACACACACACACACACACACACACACACACACACACACACACACTCTCTTGCATTGACATGCAACCAGTGAACAGTAGAAAGCATTCCATTTTTTCATACGTAGTTACTAGGCACGTGGTCCAGGAGACCATTGAGGAGCCTAGCCCAGTTTCCCAGAAGGCCCAAAGTACTGTCTGGCTAAGTGACTTGCTCAAGGTTACACAGTACATAAATGGAGGCTGAAGGAATCGAACCCTGTATCACAGGAAGCACCTTGTTTATAACTCATAACCTTAACCCTTTGCTCTAATTGCCAGACTATGCTAGGTTACAGCACCTGGTATTCCCAAGTGGTATCTCTTCCATTGTGGGTAGTTGTTGGAGGGGACTATGTAATCAGTTGGAAAAAGAATAAATTCAAGAAAATACTAAGTTCGTGTATGTCTGTCTGTGTGTAAATATTTTGGAAGGCTTGATTAGAGCATTAAATGAAAATACTTACACAGCGTCCATGTGGGTACAGTCCACAATGCAGGGCAGAGTTCTTTCTGCTACTCTGCAGCACTGTCACAGATGTTGTATGAGCAGTCTTTCTGATGTAGGATTCTCTACTGCTGTAATTTGTATATTTGTGGGGATTGCATAACAAAGTAGAAAAGGTAAGAGATGACGAGCAAGAGTTTGTGTGTGTGTATGTAAGTACTTATGTAAATGATTTTTGGGGCAGTCGATTACAGAATGAAATAAATGCAACTAAAAGACCCGTGCAGAAAACAATAACGGTAGAGAGGAGTCCCTCCACTAGACATGTGCCATCGTTGATTTCATATTTTCTGTGTAGATTATCCAGGTTCCCACCTGTTGGAATGTATACAACTGATATTTTATAAAGAAGCAGAAAAAAACAAAGAAAAAAGACTGCTGATGCGCAGGAATAATGGTTTTGGGGAAGACTAGTAGTCATGTTTCAGATTTAAATATATACACCTGTAATACACTTATTTAGACACATTGACAGCAAGGCAAAACCCTCTATACACCTTTCTACAGTATATTTTGTTCCCATGATCAGTGCATTGCAAGGTTCCAGCTGTTGCACTGTGTAAATGTAATAGTAACAGGCTTTTGTGAACTGACAGGTTTCACTTTGCCACTGCGACAGAAGAAATGCAAGGAGTTCTGAGGGATTTACTTCAGCCATGCAGTCAATATTGAGAACCGTTGCAGAACACAAACATCAGAAGGCTGTGGAAGTGACCATCAGAGGATACCTTAAAGATGAGCATGAAGGAGACTGTAAGGAGGCAGCCGTTTGGTACAACAGTACAGAATGATTTGAATGAGAAGCCAGATGGAACAGAAGGGCAAGGAATCTTTAATGCGGCTGATGAGTTTTTTCAGTTAGTTTGAAACAAGAACAATATAAAGCTAACAAAAAAGACTTGCAGTGTTCCAAGGATGGTGGTGGCCAGGCTAAGTAGAAAGGTGGTGAGGGATAAAGTGAGGAGAAAGCATCAGCAAAACACCATAAGGGCAACTGATAGAAGTGACTAAAAGCCTTAAGATTACATTACAGTTGTACATAAGAGTTACAACACTGGAGGAGGTCAAAAGAGTTGTTGCTTTACAGGGAAGAGTGATTGTTTGCTTTTGGGTGGGAAATGGTAGGAAGTGATAATGAAATCAGCTGTTACACAGATGAAAGAATGAAAAGTACTGCCCAGCAAACCTATAACTTCATTCAGCAAAGTCGCAGGAAAGAGCACGATCATAATCAAAACTATTGCATTTCTTTTAATTTGACAATTTAGTTAAAAGTTATGTTCTTTGCATGCTTGCAAAATGAAATTAAGTTAGGGAGAGATGCCAGTAAACTGGAAATTTCAGTGAAACTGGAGAGAGAAAGGGAACAAAGTTCGAAGAATATTTTGATGTTCAGATCTGGATGTTTGCCACATAGAAATTTTGCAAATTCACACACTACTAAGTATAAATATATAAAGTTAGCTAGAACCAGTAATAGTGTTCCCAAGTTTTTTTTTTTTTTTTTTAATGGTTGATTAAATGTTCTAAGACAGGAGAGGCTCTGCTATAGTTTCATCCTCATCTCTTGTCACTTTCTGGAGTTTTGCTTAGTTTTCCTCATGTCTATGTGGGTTTTCTCTGGATATTCTTGTTTTCCTCCACATCTGAAAAACGTGATGGTTGACTGGCTACTCTAAATTGTTCATAAAGTTATTTGTATTGCTGTTCCCTGTGGCCTGATTGATGGCAGAGAAAGGTAGTCTGGTTAACTTATAAAGACAGCTAAATTAAAAAACGGCTGCGATTAACACAGTGGACTGAATGGATAACAGGTCACAGAACTGATAAACATAGAATTATTAAAAAATAAAAAATAAAAAGAATAGGACAGTATATTTTTCCCTAATGAAGGTTGATATAGTGAGGTATCTTACACTCTTATTAAAAAAGAGGAATGTTCTTGGTTTCTGTTAAATTAAGTACACACCTTCCAAATGATTATTGTGTCTCCATTTTTATGCACAGCTTGGTCTGTCCCCTCATTTTACCCAGTAAGGACCTTAAATCCATGAAAATCATGAGATATTTTTTTTGAGTCAGATATACTCCTAGATGTGTGTGTACATATAGAACATTTCCTGCTGAGGGAACATGAACTGCATTTTACATAATTTTGCCATGACTTACATATAATGCAACTCGCTGGAAGCAACTATAAACAGATGAGCTGTGATCTGAGACTGCCTGATAGGAATGATGTTATTGACAGAAATTCAGCAGATGATTATGGAGAAAGATTACTTACATGAGACAGTACTACCTGTTGTGCATTTAGCTGTGATGTGTAGAAGTAATATCTAATGTGCTGCTTTCAGTAAAGAAAACTCCAAACGTCTTGCCTGGAAGACTGTATAGAGCCTTTGCCACTGGAAGCCATCAGCTCCTTGTGTGCACTATCTGAGCCTCTACTTAAACTGTTCAACCTCTGCCTTTTTACAGGGTTTGCTCCTGATGCCTGGAGAAGAGCCACTGTGACTGCCACACACAGGGATGTCTTTCTACAAACATGGGTAACTGTAGACCCATCAGCCTCACCAGCTTTACATACAAAGTCATGGCATGTATCATAGCAGAACTCATTTGTGCAGACATAGACAGCCTAACTGATCTAGATCCCCATTTGTTTGTTTTTGTGAAGGGCAACTCTTGTCACCTGAATGTAGTAAATTTGTTTGAAAAAGTTACAGAGGCTGTGAACAGTGGTAATTCTGGGCACACTGATCCTGACCTGGCTAAGGATTTGACACTATCTCCCATGCTGGTATTATTTAAAAATTAGACAAGTTTAGTGTAAACCCATACATAGTCCACGGGATTGCAAACTGACTATCCAATAAGTCCAAGTTGTAAAAGTTGCTGCTCCCTCTCTGAATATAAAATTTTAAGTAGTGGGTTACCACAAAGACTATTTCTGGGTCCTCCTGGTTTACATTTATTCTGCAGATATCCAAGCCCATATCCCAGAAGTGTGGTTGACCATGTTTGCTGACGACTATAAGATGGGCACTGTTATTCACTCATCCACTGATACAAAACCACTTCAATAAGTGCTAGAATATGCACGACCACGGTGTATCAAAAATAGTCTCAGAGTACATGAAAAAAATACAGCGTAGTAGTGTTTGCCAGAAATGTTGCTCCCATGTCATATGGTATAGACATTTACAGATTTTCCTATACTTCTAACATTTGCTTCATGTCCATTGGTAGTGCCAAATTGACAATCCTGCTGACTCAGCAAAATCAACTCGACAGAACTTCAAAATTTTACTGCTCAATGCCAGGACCCTAAATAAAAAAAAAAACGGTACTTCCTCCAAGCCTTCCTCGCACTCCAGAATATAGACATCTGTGCAGTTACCAAGACATGGTTTAAAATGGCAGAGTACCCCAGCAGTGCAATGTTTCAATAACTTCCACACCTTTAGACCAATAGATGCACAGTCAAGGGCTAAAGGTGGAGGTGTCTCAATGTACATCAATAAATAGCATACCTCTAAGGTGGTCAGACAGGATGACGTGCTGGAGTTTCTCCACATGCAGGTCACCATAGACAAAATCCTGTACCGTATCCTAACCAGAAGCTCACAATGCATACTTGGACCTATTGGTGACATTTGCCATCCATAACACCCTACTTATGGGAGACTTTAATTATTGCTCTATAGATTGGAAATCCTACATAGTCTCAAATCTCCAGTCACAGAGATTCTTGGACTTGATAAAAAAAAAAAAAAAAAAACCTTGCCCGAATAGTGAATACACCCACAAGAGGCTCCAAGCTACTGGACCTCATGGTCACATATATGGGAGACCACTGCACTCCCCAATGTCCCATCCTCTCTGGTAAGGTCTGACCATAAAACTGTCTCTTTCGAAATCAAAATCCACTCTGTAATCCCATTAAGCCAGTAACAGTTAGAAATTATTCCAAGGCAAATTATCTGTTAATAAGTGATGGTTAGTTAAAATTCTTTGCCCTCTTCAAACTCTGAGAACATAGCAGCCATTGCTGAATTGCTCTCAGAAATTCTGTACATCCATGTCAATGGCTGTATAGAGGCTCCTGTACATATCAGACGTAAGCCCAGAACTAGTCTCGAAAACAAACCTTCCTGATGGTATCTCAGAATTATGGGATGATTCAGTCTAGTTTCCTCTTCTAACTCCCTCCCAAGATGTTGGTATACAGTTACTTCAGAGACATCCTCATCACAGGCTTCTGTGATACTAACTAAATTATTCAAGCAGCCTGCTGTCCCTTTTGCCTTCATCGGGGGGTAAACCAGTACTGTGATTCCCTTCTTCTTCCTCTAGGTAGGTGGCTAAGTAGCAACCTTTTGATGAACTAGCTGCATTCCAAAACCTGTGTCATAACCATAGTCACCAAATACAGTGTTGATGTACCAGTGTGGTAAAATGGACTGTGATTACATGGGTTCTGCAGGAAACACAGCCCCTCTGCCTGCACGAGAGATACAAATGGCAAAGTCACCAAAAAAAAAACAAAAAAAAAAATACATGCAGGAATTAGATGACCTTGTGCACAGTGCATTGCTGAAGACAAATGTGCTAGCCATCATTTCATTAAGGAATAAGTCTGCATAGGCTTATTGTAACAGGTTGGTTGAATGATAACAATAGAACTAATCAGACTGTCAACAGATCTATGTATTGTATAATAATGTTATGTTTTAGAAGCACCCTTTTGTAGTACTTGTCTGAAGCCATTCATTGTTTTGATCAAATTTAGATGCAGAAACTTCAGCTCCAGCTTGGCCTAATGCAAGCAGAATTACACTGAGTGGACAGAGGAGGAAGTTGCCTTCAATGAGTCAGAATCCTGTGGTGGACATCTCTCCTGTCAAAGGTATAATGACATCACAAAGAAAACACTTGTTTATTTAAGACATTGAGTAATTTGTGTATTTCAATCCATTCTTCTTTTTTCCATCGTGCTTGAATAATTTAGATAATTGCACCACCAGAACCCTTTCTGTTTTCTCCCTAAGGTAGACTTCATGCACATGATTACATAGTACAGCTGAAACAGTTCTCCTCAGTGGTGATGGCTGCCCTGACCATCCCTTGCTGGTTAATATTCTGCATGAGTAGAGTGATAACTTAATGTATCCCACATATTGTATTGAGCTGCTATCTTCAGGCTGCCATAATAATCTTATTTTACTTATTTCTTCCATAGTGTTTATCTGTACTGTTTTACCATTGTATTTAAACAGCTGGCACAATTCTCATCTATACATCGCAATGTACACTTTTGCAGTAAAGTATGAAATTCCACTGTGCTGACAAAGAATTGCTGTGAATCTTCAGCAGTTTGTAGTATAACCAGGGTGAGTTCCTTGGATCCAGAATTTCTTTGTTGTAGTTCTTAAGGTCAATGAATAAATCAGTACTGTAATAAAAAGTGGGTAATATCACATGCTGCTTTATCCCAAAGGTGATGTTTCAGCACAGCATGTACATGACATTTTTTTTACAGCTGTATGTCACTGCAGTGTGCCACTTTAAGTTGTATCAAAGCAGTACCTATGCTGATATACCACAACAAAATCCTTGAAGACTACTGTTAATGAAATCAAATGTCAGATATCATTTGTAGGGATCACATTACTGAAGATGAAATTACTGAAAATGAAATCACCAAGATGACATTGCTGAAACTAACTTTCATGAATGACCAGAATGCCAAAGGATTTTACAGGATAAGTATCTGGTTGGCCACCACCTAGCAATGAAACACACCGCATTACCTCAAACCCCCCCCCAACTAAATATACCAACTCCAGAATTGCAGTTCAGTGGGGGAAAAGGGCATATTTCCCATTGTTGGCCACCTGGTTACTTACCCTGTGAAATCCTTTGGCATTCTGGTTGTTTCTCAAAGTCAGGTTTCGCCGATGTTGTCTCAGTGATTTTGTCTTTGGTAATGTGGTCTTTCATTGTTTTGAGTAGATCCCATTTGTAGAGGGTCGGTGAAAGTAATCAAGACTAGCTAGAGTGGTCAAGAACCACCTGGCCAGACATACAGTAGCAGCTCAAACTTAAGATGATCAATACAAAAACACAAGAGATGTTACACCTATTTAAGAGGAAAATTATTAGGAATGCGGAGCTGTAAGGATGTGGAAAATGTAGCGATGTCAGAAATATAATTTTGGCCTCCAGTCCATCATACATCCTCCTAATTAACCTTATTATTGCATCAGGGAATAGAAATGCTTCCATTGCCAAACTCATAAAATCCTAGCTTACTCTGTTGAATGCTTTCTCTCTTTATCAAGACCACCAACATCAGCAATATTTTATTGTATTCTTCTGCCCTCTGAATCATCATTGTTCTATTAATGTTGTTAAATGTTTGCCTCCCCTCCACAAAACTACATTGATCCATATCTGTTAGTTTTGGCAAAACGTTTGCTGTTATTTTAGCTGTTATAGATGTAAAGACTTTATAACTGTAGTTTAAAATGGTCCTATGTAAAGCTGGGCCTCATGGGTCTTTACCGTATTTAGGTATTACAGCCAGCACAGCTTTCTTTCAGTATGCTGGTGCTTCCCCTCCTCTTAAATGCTTCTAAAGAAAACCTTCCAGATCTTTATAATTTTCTTCCCTCCTAGTTTCCAAGCTTCCACAGGAATACCATCTATTCCTGGAGATTTCTCTGCAGATTGATTGTATGTCACCATTTTTATCTAATCTCTTCCTAGCTTAACTGTTAATTGTTGAGCCTCATCTGCCTTAACCTTAGCATACTTAAGTCTTCCAGAGATATTACCATTTGTACTCTTTCTTGATTTCCATGTGTTTGTTTTATACAAAGTTTCATAAAATGTCCCAAATATCTCGAATACCTCTACAGGATTTGTGATTATTTTTCTTGTTATAGACTCCCCTAAGCTTGGCAACAACCCTTTCTGCTTTTCAGTGCCTGAGTTGTTATGCTAAAAGTTTTTGTGCTCTGGAATTATCAAAAAACAGTTGCTTAACAGCAGTCTTTCTAAATCCATCCATATTATCCAGATACTCCCTTATTTTCTCTTTAGTACTCTGCAGTTATGCCTCTTCTTCTTCTGTGACATTCCCCTTATTTTGCAATACTTTAACATTTGTTAGTCCTTCTAAATAATTCCTGTTACTTCTTAACCATACCTCTTTTTCTTTTATTTCTACCCTATTTTTAAATTCCACTTTCTTAATAACTTTCTAATAATTTCCACTACCCATTCCTTAAATTCCTGTCTTTTTAACAGATAGGTGGAAAAGTGGCAGTGTCTCATTTTTACTTCATTACCCTGCATTTTTATCTTAGTTATGATTGCATGATCTGAAATAGTTATTGGATGTGTGTTGAAGCTTTCAATTAAGTGCACATATTCCTGTGAAATATAATTTCCATCTAGTCTAGCCCAGTTATTGTACTTTAGGGAATAATATGTGAATTCTCTTTGAGTTCCTGTTACTGAATTTACATCTTCCGTACCAAATATTTTCATAAGTTTCTTAAGAAATCTACCCGCTTTCGCTATGTTTTCTCCTCTAGGTCCCCCAGATGCATCCTCTCTGTTGCAAATCAAATTCCAATCTCCACCTGTAAGTAGTATTCCCTGCTGAAAGCTGATTATTTCTCTCAAAAACTTTTAAGCTCCACAGTAGCAGTTTTAAGAGAAATGTAAATACATAATTCTCCTCCCTTGCCAGTAGCCCTTACTATCAGAAATGTACCATTATTATCTTTTTTCCCCTCTTCTATCACTATTGGTGCTCCATTAGCATTTATTATAAATACTTCCCTTTACCTTTGTCCCTGATGCTCTGCTGAATATTCATCCTGAAATCCTTTCTCTGTTAATTTCACAAGCTTACTTCTTTCCAGATGTCTCCTGTAGCATTCCTATTTGTACTCCACATTTCTTAATATAATTCAATACTCTTTTCTTGTAGTCTATATCTGTGAGACCATTAATGTTCCAAAATAGTATGGATAATGTGGCCATGGTGATAAAAAGTTACTATTACTACCCATTAAATATAATAGCTTTTTAAATGGCTATTTACAGCTTTTGTGTTACATGTACCCACTATTGTTTGGCAGATTGATTGTTTATACACTTACTTTTCATCTCCATTTGAACCTTTGTCACATTTTATAAGACTTTGTTTTAATGAGAACCCTCAAACAAAACAAGCACACACACCTCTAGAACACCCCCATAACCAACTTAAAACAAATGCACAAAATTATGTACATCTTCAAGTAAGGAAGTGTATCCCTGTTGATAGGAACAGTTATCCCAAATCAACAGCTGCATACACAGGCATTATCAAACTTAAAATTATGCTATCCTTGCTGAGAAGCATGTTACAGTCTGTGATTTTATTTACTCTAACTGCTGTCTGTTTTTTTCTTTATTCCCCTCCCAGATGTGAAAAAGCAGCTTGAATGCTTTCAGAAAACATTAACTTTTAGCATTAAAAAGTGCTTTGTCTTTTATTGCCTACCCCTGTAGTCAGCATGTCTCCATGGAAACATACAAATAAAATATACAGATGCCCTCAGCTGCAGATTTCTCAACTTACACTAAACATTTATTTCCTAAATAAAAACTTTTCATTACATTCAATGTTCTCTTAATTACTTGCGTACTCAAAAACTTGTTTTTAGATTAAGCCAAGGGCCTTAATTCAGATACTCACCTATGCAAAAGTAATTGAAAACATATTGGCTCTACATATGTTATAATTTGTGTACTTTTACAACCCGACCCCATCTAGCAACCCAAGATTACAGCATATTAACTTACTTTTGTTCAGCCTTTCTTCCCTTTTTACATTTTAATGCCTACATATCTGAAAACTAAATAGAAGAAAAATATGCAATTGTTTACTTTATCTTTATCACATACAACAGTAACCAAAATGTTTAACTATATAACATGCAGTTTATAGCATGACATTTTTTACAGATATTTAAGAACAAAAATTGTTTTAATTGCAGTTGTTTTTTTTCCATTTCCTTTTAGTTTCCTTCTAAACATTAATGACACAAAGTGGGGTATATGCTGTTTAGTCTCCACGTGTTTGACAAAGTCAAGTAAAGTCCAATCTTTCCACTTTTTCTTGTAAATTCATATTTCACAAATGTGATTGCTGCTTTTATCTCACATTTATTCACCAATTTCAGTGTTGCTTGTCTTCCTGTTCATCTCTATCTTCCAGTGCTGGACTCCCATTCAGGTCCAGTTTACTCTCAGTTCTTCTGATCAATGCCTGTGCTTTTCCCTCTCTCTCTCAAGCATTTCCTTTGGAACATTGGAAAAGGTTTCACTGGTAAAGTCTCTCTATGAGCTTTATTTTCAAAAAAATGAGAAGCAGAGTCCACTTCTGTTTGCTGACTCACTTTTTGTTGGACAAACTTTTGTATTTCCTCCATAGCCTGTTCTGCATCAAAAAATAAATTTGATCTTCCAGGAAAAATATTCTAAAGACATCTAGATACAGCAGCTTGAATTTCACACATGCCTCTCAATGTTTCCTGATTGATGGGATACATTTGCTTTTCTTCTGTCTATTGAGCAGTAAATAATCATTTTTCACAAACACTCTAATGTCTCTGATTTTTAAAACTTTGCCCCTTTGCCACACTTTTGTTAGAGACATCTCTTTCTGCTGGTATGATTGCATCTACTAATACAGGGCTTGACTGCTTTCTTGTGGCCAGGTGTGGAACACTATGTGCCCTTTCAATTAACAAATTATGCTGTGGAATGCCAGTCAAGTTGTTTATTTGTGCTTTCATAAAATGAATGCAGTCTCTTCCTCACAGTTTCTCTGGTACAGCAGAAGATCTCAGGTTTTCCCCACGTGCTCTTTCCTCTAATTTTACCATGTTTTGAAACAGCTCTTCTTGAGCAGTCTGAGCCAGCTTTTTATTTGTGTCTACTTCTGATTTTTGCAGTTTTATCACTTTAACTGAATAGCTGTTTAAAGCTTCTTCCATTTTTTCAGCCTTTTGTTATTTGAGCTTATATACTTACTCAACGTTTTGCTTACTTTAATCCGCTCTAAGCACATATGATGTATTTTTCCTCTAGATTACTGGAAGTCATGTCTTGCACAAAAGCTGCAGCATGAACTGATTTTTGCTGAACAGCTACAGGTTTCTTCCCAGTCTGTATTTCTCTTCACCTTTTCTAGTTGATTTTCTTTCAGTTTCTCTAAGTTTCTTCTTTGCTGCCATCCAGGCAGTGTACTTACTAGTCAGTAACTGAATTTACTAAAACTGGCAGAGTTACTGGCCTTTGTTTTTCATTTTATTTTTCACACTGTGGGAGCTGAACGTAAGCTGTTTATCAGTGTGTGCAGCCATCTTGCAAGTTCTCTTGAAATACATATTAAGCACTGGACCCCAGCTAATCCCAGAGTATGTAAAAACTATTCCAAGGTGAACTACCTCCTACTGAATAACAGGTCCCCTCAAACACTGAAAACATAGCTGCCTGTGTGGAATTTTTCACAGAAACCCTGTACAGTCATGTAAATAGCTGCATAGAAATTGTATTTACCTAAAGTAAAAATAGAACAACCTCCAAAAACAAGCCACCCTGGTGGAATCCCAGTATAAATAGGTTGTATAACCAAATAAATGAAAATGACATTCTGAAACTCCCTCATCAATCTGGAAAGCAACTCAGGGGACTAGTCAAGTCCACAAAAGCCACATTTGAGATGAAAATAGCCTCCCAAGCCAAAGGGTTATGTCTGCAACCTTAAAGGCAACACCCAGCAATGCAATGTGGTAAACTAATGGTGAATGGAAGCACCTATACAGGGCCATAGGATATTGCAGATCTGCTGGCTGATAAATTTATGTCCAGTTGTTTTCCCCATCACCTCCAGTCATCCCTCAGGAAGTACTCTCCACCATTTGTCTAAGGCCAAGAACACTGCTTTGATGGGCTCTGATAATATCCCAAGATGCCTCCTAAATAGCATGAATAATGATGTGTGAGGCCCGCTAGAATCTCTGTTTAACCATAGCCCCCAGACAGGCTTCATGTCAAATGAATGGGGGACTGCAATGGTTGTCCCTTTTCACAAGGAGGGGGAGCCTTCCACGATCCCGGGGAACTATAGACACATAAGTCCGACTAGTCTCATATGTAGGGCCATGGAAAGAATTGTCATGGATATGATAAACAGTGGCATAGG
Organism: Protopterus annectens; assembly: GCF_019279795.1. Taxonomy (NCBI): domain Eukaryota; kingdom Metazoa; phylum Chordata; order Ceratodontiformes; family Protopteridae; genus Protopterus; species Protopterus annectens. The sequence continues at coordinate 627,330,554 of NC_056751.1, read as the reverse complement.
AAACCTACAGACACTGGGCCCTCCCAGTTTGGTTTTGTCAAAGGCAGGTCATACCTAATTAACCTAGTAAACCTCTTTAAGAAAGTCTGTAAAGTTATGGATGAGGGAAAGCAGTGTACACTACCTACCTTGACCTGGTTAAGGCATTCGACCCAGTAACTCATTTGGTCAGTGTAGATAAACTTAAAAAATTAGGCACAAACCAATGTGTCACCCAGTGGATACCCAGCTAGTTCACTGATATAACAACGAAGTTAGGTTAGGGGCCTCTACCTCCACAAAGAGTACAGTTGCTAACAGAGTCTCACAGGAATTGGCACTGGGGTCTCTCCTTTTTGGAGTGCAACTCTGAAGTAAAGGTAAATGTCAAGGGCCTCTGGCTAACCAAGTTTGCAGATGACTGCAAACTAGGCATGGTCACTGAATACGCTAGAGACACAAATACCATTTAAGGGGGCCTGACACTGACAAACAACTCCTGCCATAACCATATTCTAAAAGTCAATGTGAAAAAACACATAATAGTACCCTTTGGAAAGGTGAACAACCCTGGACATTACACCATTGATAATATCCCCTTAAAAGTAGACCCAGTGGTCAGGGATTGTGAACACATGTTGGCAGTAACTTGACCTTTGACCACCATGTATCTGCTATGGTGAGATAATCACTCTGTGCTGCACACTTTATAAGTAAGGGCATTACATCCAGTTCATTATTGTTCCACTGTACTGTACTCTCATCAGACCCAGTCATTGAGTACAGTGCACCCTTTAGCATATACTTGGCCGGGCACTTGCAACAGCTTAAGAGACCACAGAGTTTCCTTTCAAAAATAATACAGGGAGTAAACAAGTTGTATCCAGACCATCTCAAAGCCCTATCCCTGTAGTCAGTCTCCTACAGACTGTTGTGCTTTGAAAACTTTGCACAAGCCTATCTCGTAACCGTAAAATTCCTTGTGGTATGTCTGACACATGTTATCAATATTTTGGTAAATTTTAGATAAGCTTGGCTAGGCTTAAAATGTCTTTCGGACTGATAGCCTAGTAACTACCTCTAAACCTATTTGTCCAAGGTAATGGAGGAAAATGATCCTCGGATCAGTCCACCTATCCAGATAAATAAATAAACTGCTAATAAAATAAAGGAAGCAGAACATAAACAGCAGATACAGTGAAAATATTCTTTGATAGGAAAAATAGCAGGTTGTGTAGGAAGCTGTAAACTCAGGCCAGAGATGATAATGCACTGATTGTAGAAATATTAATTAAGATTAGTGGTGGTGACAGCAGGACAGTACATTTTTTCTGATATTCCAGTATAAAATAACAGAGCTAAGAGAAATAATGTATATGTTGGAGTGGCTTGGAGCATCACTTTAACACCTCGGTTTGTTTGTTTTAGAAGTAACATGTTCTCTTGATTTAGGTTGTCCTTTGGTAGAAACCATATTAATATTACTAAACATGAGAATTAAAACTGTGCAACTTCAAACTATGCATGCATGCTTCTTTAGAGAGGAAGCTTTCTAAGTATGTTTCCTGCTGACACTTAGCGATAAAAATCTGAGGGCGATCCAAAATGTAGGGACTGCCACTTTGAAGATCCCAGCATTATAACACTGTGTCCTTCGCATTATTTTTTTTTCCCTTAGGCCAGATTTGTTTTACTTACCCGTTAGTGGGTTTAAGACATCTCTTCATTAGCTGTGTGCATGTTTACATATGTGGCATCCACAGTGAAGTGATCATCCATTGGTCTAATAGTGTAGTGGAATAAAAATAGCTGGTGTATAAGATTGTTATTTATTGTGACTCGCATCCTTCTCGTAGTTGTTGTTCTTTTGCCTTCCATTTGTATCTTCTGCATCTTGTACTTCCTCAGATTTTCCTACTTTCCTCTATTTTAAGTTTGGTTCCTAAACTTTCTTCATTAGTTTAGCATACTTGCTCTTAAATAGTGAATTAATCATCAAGTACTTGCACCTTGTCCAGAGTCTCTCTGTTACTCTTAAGTCCTCTTGTACAGATTGCTTTTCATTGGCTTTATAAAGATATTTTTCATAGTTTTTTTTTTTGTTTTGTGACCATGTGCTTTGTTATGAGTATATGTTTGGTCTGGAAATTTGCCTTCTGCTGTTGCAGTCATGGTTCAGGTAGTGATCTGGATGCCTCATGACTGGAAAGGGAAAGGGGAGGGCATCCATGAGTGTTTTTGGGTGACTTGACATCTTTGGGGGGGGCTGTGAATAATGGCTTCCTGACTCCATATTTACCAGCATTCGTTCTGCAAACTGGGGGAACTGTACTGGGATGTGATTAAAGTGGTGGTTAGGGGTGTACATACTTTGACAGCTGTGGGCCTGCATAAGAGGGGGAAAGCAGTCTTCCAGTTCAGGTCTAGTGAATGTGCATTCTTGAGTGAAGAGATGGTATATAGAGGTAGGTTAAGAAAATGCCTTCAGACCAGCCATGAAATTAAACCTCACTCCTCAAACTGTTGTTGTGGGAATCGATGGGTCAATGAGGGGCTGTGGGAAGAGCAGTGCTGTCAGATGGATAGCTAGGGTGTAAGTGATGATTATATTGAGTCAAGAAACAAAGCATGTATTTTTAATATATAGTTTATTACAAAAAAAGTCGCCACTAGTCCTTCAAACACAAATCTGTGTTTCTATTTACCAATAATTACTTCAGCTGCCAGTTCTGCACTTTATTGTGTGCCACATTTGTGTGTATAAATACATATGCATGTGCATACACACCACAAATTATAAAATTTTATTGTGTAAACAGTGTAACTACAGGTCAAAAAACACTGTTTCTTGAATCTCTGTATTCCCTTCTTATATGTGTCAGTACATAACTGTATATAATTGATGTTAGGTAGCTTATTTTATTATGGTCAGCTGATCATTGCTGAGTTTGTATCTATAGCATTAACTGCCCTGTACTGTCCTTTACTTGCATTTGATGCCAGTGATCTGGGTCATGACTGGAGGTTCACATATATAGTTAGTTGTTAGTAATAGACTTGTCATTTGTTGGTTAGGTAACACCTTCACTTTCAAAATAACAATAATCCTGTTATCTACGTATAATGACAGCTGAATTTTCTTTGGCTTGGCTCTCGTGTTGTACAAAAAACACACTCTGCTATATATTTGTTTGCTTTTTTCATTAACATACAGAAGCCTGACTTGAAAAGTGGTGATAACAAAACCCCACATAATTATCAGCTTAAGTATGTGGTATATTTGTAAGGTTCCAGGTGTACCAGCCTTCCACAACATGATTTGTAAACACTTCTGAATGCCTGTTTGGGGCACTATTGGCTTTTACATTGTGAGAGCTAAGTATAAATAAGCTTTTCTGGAATGTTCCACAATATGGGAACTATAGAAATTGGCTGGTAGTGTGAGTTTGGAGGATTGCTGTTTTAGCAGTGCATTGTCTGTCAGTTGGTGCAGAGGGTTAAGACTGTGAGCTGTAGTCCCTGTGGTACTGAGTTTGATTCCCTCAGCTCTCATTTGCTTTATGATTTTGAGCAAGTCACTTAACCTTATATTGCTCCTATGTCAACCCTGAAAAGAGGATTTGTGTGTCCAGTGAGTCTACCTTGTTCACAAATAGCTATTATTATTATTAGTAGTGGTAGTATTACTTTTTCCATGTTAGGCATGATATTTTGTGTTATGCAAAGACTTTTGTAAATTTTGATGCATTCCCTGTAGTACTATATGAGCCAAGTATAGAGAATCAGTGCCTGCTAGGCTATTTAATTTCAGTTGTTCAAGGAGAGGAATTATATCTTTGAGATTTTCTTGTAGTGGAATAAAGGAATTTGTGAGGAGCTGGGTACACCTGAGGAATGTGGTTGTAAGAGATTATCAAAGTCTGCCAGAGGATGAGGAGATAAACTGAGGCCGAATATTTTCAGATGAGGATGTGGAAAATGGCCAGTTAGTTGGCTGATGTTTCCATACATGCTTTGGGGAGTGTATTAGGAGTCTTGCTTGCATTTCATCTGTCTGCTTTTGTGCCATCTTATTGCATGTTTTACGAATGTGCTGTCTTGTGGTGGGAGTTGGGCTGGATTTCCAGGAATGCTAAGCCTTCTCTCTGAGGCTTGATAGGGCTTTATGTGCATGTGTTAGCCATTGTTTTTCTTGGACTTGTACAGTCTTGTTATTAAAAGAAAGCTTGTATTTTGGATTGTTACTAGCATTTGATAAGTATTTCTGCTGTGTATTTGGCTTAAATCATAACTTAGGAGACCATTTCAGGAAGGATAATATAGTTTTGTCTTTATGCTGGAATCTGATTTAGATTTGAACTAGATTAACTTATGAGGAAGTTTGTGAGGATGATGAAGGAAGAAACTTATGCGGTAGTGATCACTGAAAAGCGGAGAGTGTACGGTGATTGGAGATATTAGTGTAAGGTTGTTTATAATTATTAGGCCTAGTAGTGAGTGGATGGTTGCTCTAACATTTGGGTGAGTGAGATTCATAGGTTCATAGGTTGGTACTAGGCTATCAGCCCTAGGGCCTATACAAGCCTAGCCATAACAATTCCCTGGCTATTTCTTGATCCCTGGAGCGTGTAGCCCTGAGGGATTGATTTTTTTAGTATGTTCAGTGTCAACTTTGACTGGTTTGACATGGCCCAAAAGATGATCTATTCTTTCAAGGCTGAACGTCAGTAAGTCTGTTTATTGATGGTGCTAAGCAGATGAAGGTTGAAGTTGCATTGCATTATGAGAGTTTTGATTTTGGTTGGAGTAGGTGTTATGTCATGTAACAGGGTTCTGAATTTATCAGAAGTGGAGGGTGGGAAAACGATATGCCACTGTGAGGTGCAGAGGGGTGTTGGTGAGTAATTTGGCTAATACCCAGTTTGGATGGTGGTGTGAGAAGGGTTAGTTTGGGATTAAGTTGTATGCTTAAATGTGATTTGAAGAGAAAGATAGTTCCCCTTCCATTTCTAGTTCCATGTCTTGTGTTCAAGTGGAGGTTGTAACCAGAAAAGAAGTGATTTATGGAGGGGTTGACTTTTCTAATCCATGTTTCTGTTATAGTGATAATGGCAGGATTGTGTTGTGAGATGAAGCTGTTAATTTAGTCAGTTTTATATCTTAGGCTCGGTGCATTTATAAGGAAGCAGAAAGGGGGGGGTTGGGCAAGGGTTACTGTCAATGTTCCCTACAAGGACAAGTAATAGATGATAGGAGTGTATTTGTAAAGAAACATTAGAGGGTTTAGGGGATGTTTAGAACCTGGCAATTTAATTTGTATGCATAGCAGAAGACATCATAGGTGTTTTGGGGTGTAGAAGTTATGAGAATGTTTTCTTCTTTTCCTCCTACCCCATTTCATTCCTTCCAGCCATGCCAGTGCCCCCCATCCATCTCTGGGGTTACTTGCTCATCCTTCCTCCCTTGGACTTCTTCAGGTGAGCTGGGAACAATGTATTTCTTTAGGGCATCCTGGGGGGTGATGCCAGCAACTGCTTTTGCTGCTGAGAAGGGCTATTTATGACCTATGCTTATTTCCCTGCCTCCCACCCCTGCATTCATCAGCAATGTCTGAGGGCTATTCCCTTTTATGGACCACACCTCCTTTTAAGGGAGCACCTTCAAATGCCATCTCTCCTGGATGAGCACCCCCACCCCTTCCTTCCAGCAATTCAGATACCTGAGCCGCTAATTAAACCCAGGTCATCTGCCATATAATTAGGGCTTGATCCCTCTACTCCACAGTGCTGGCTGACGTTAGGGGAATGTTCACACCTGGTGATGAGAATGGCACCCGTGTGGATGCTTTAGATAGTTTGATGGGAGGGTTGGGCGATGACTGGCCATGTTGCAGTGATTTGTGCATTAACCGCTAAGGAGATATGTGTAAGTTATGCTGCAGGTTTTTGAAAGATACGATTTTAAGCAGATGAGTGGCAGGAGCAGATTTAACAAGTGAAATTGGTTTTGTGAGATCATGGTAAAGGTTAATGGTGAGAAGGGCAGTAATGGATAGGGTAAATTTAGAGTTCAGTGTAACTGAGGGGGTTCCCTTCAGAATCTCGAACTACTGAAATCCAGAATTTCAGTAGCCTGAGACCAGAAAGCTGAAAGTGCAGAATACCGAAACCCCAGAAGCACGAAATTCAAAATCCCGAAGTTCGGAGATTTTTAATTGGCGGTTCTGATGTTGGGGTGTGTGAGTGAGTGGTTGGAGATACAGGTAAGTGTTTGTGTTTTACGTTTTTTGGGTAGGGGCTTTATTATGTGTCTGTGTGTTTTGTTAGTGTGATGTGTGTATGCGAGGGGAATGTAGCTTGTTTTTGTGTGTTTGTCTGTGTAGTGCGACCTCGGAGTTAGTATATTTAAGTAGGGGTGTGTGTGGGGGTGTAGCCCCCCACATGGGGTTGCAAGGGGCTTGCCCCCCCTACTTGTATGTAGGGTTGGTGTTTGTGTATGTGTAGGGGTGTGTATGTTTGTGTTTGTGTCTGCGGTATGTTTAGTGTAGAAGTCGAGATTTTAAATTTCGCACTTCTCGGGTTTCTGGTTTATGGATTTTCGGCTTTGTGGTCTCGAGATACTGAAATTCGAGATTTCAGTATTTCGAGATTATGAAGTTAATCCAACTGAGGATATGGCTGAGTGATACTCTTATAGTAGGAAATAAGCTAGAATAAAAGTGTTAGGAACAATATATACATTAGAAAACTAATGGGAGATAAAAGATGAGCTTGGGAGTGCCATTTTATTATAAAGACTGAGAATTTCAGAGCATGAGAAAATAGTGTGGAAAGGAAGTAATGGGGAGGGCAAAAAAGTGAGGAGGAATTTTTGTAGGACTTTGTATATGGAGTATAGTGCTTCAGTTACCGTGGATTATGAGTAGTTTGCTGTGCTGCATTGAGTTTCAAATGCAGAGAATAAGAACTTAGATTGAGGTAAAATGGCTCATTGATAAACAGAAAATAGTGGCATGAGTGGAAGAAGTAGTTGAATCAGTGTATTAGCCTTGCATTGCTGTAAGGTGCAAGGATGTGTGCAGTACTAAAGGGAATTGGCTTGAGTTTTTATTCCTTTAAGAGGAGGTGTTCATGTGGAGAGAAAAGGGCATGGAGTTGGAGGTACAAAAGAAGTAATATGTAGAGTGGCTGGGAAGTGGTGGGGGTGGTAGGAGAATGAAGTGAGCACACTCCTCCATGTGTTAGCTGGTGCAAATCAGTCAGTGCATGGGCAGTCCCCATTTTGGTAGATGTATATCCTGAAGAAAAATGGAATAGGTAAGAACAATTTTTGTATCCAATTGTAAAAATGACTGGGGGTGGGGCAGCTTGCTACTTACAAGTACCACTAAGAAGTTAGGAGTACAGACATTAAATTCTTGAATGGACCACAGTAAATATAAGGAAGAGAGAAAGGGAGGAATGTCTTTGTATAGACAAAACAAAGGATTTGCAAATGCAGAGATGAAAGTAAGCTAAGCTAGTGCAGCGCACACAGTCTCTGCTGAACCTAAACAACTACTTTAGATCAGTTAAACATCATGCATGCCTTGGGATACAGTAATGTCCCAACAAACATGTAGGAACAGCAGTAGATTAACTTGGGAGTGGGCACAGCCAAACAAGTCCACAGCTGCTGGTCTGGTGGTAAGAGATGTATAGCCTTGGGAGACCATAATGTCCCAACAAATATTAAAAGAGGTTGGAGCATTCTCACAAACAGCCATGAACTAGGGGGCTTATGTTGCAGAAGTAGGGTGTTCAGATTTCTTTGTACTGAATGCTAATTCTTCCATCTGCCAGGCCTCTTTATCCAGCTACTTTCATATCTGTACCTTTTCTTTCAGGTACCAGTTTGCCAGCTGTTAAACATGTCTTGGAGAAGATCTGTGTGACATTGTTGGGAATGGAGGAGAAACTTAATGAACTTGACCGGGCGTCAGGAGATGGAGACTGTGGCAGCACACATGCACGAGCTGCTCGAGGTTTGTACTCTCAAATATCTACAACTCATGTTCTTGAACTGTCGCAATGAGCCTCCCTCAAGCTAGGAAAATGTTTTTGACCCCCCCCCCCAATATGTTTTTTCATAAAAATGTACTCAGCTTTAGAGACTGACCCTTTCCTTCCAAACAAGCATGCTTAAAGTAATCAAGATTTGATTTAGTGTGTTATTCTTGTACTACTGGTGTGCATTAAAATGTACATAATCACTTCCTTTTATTCTTCTACAGTCAGAGTCCTCATAAAATTAATATTGAGTCATTAACTTTTTAATAACGGAACATTTTCAGACATGCTTATACCTTCCCTGCAAAATGCCTGGGCCTCCATAGGAAGGTTGGCTTTTCCATTTCAGAACTGCTGGCCTATAATATCGATGTAGATGTACATACTTTCTCTTTGGAATACATGGAAGTCTTTTTTTCCATAAGTACAGGAATGTTAATATTATTACTAGCCATGTCTGTTTTTGTAGAGCATCCTGTAGTGTTAGGGAAAGCTAGGAATCATTTATGGTTTACTTTTTGTTTCTCTCCACATGTCCATATGACCTCACAGTGTAAATGTCTGTGCTCCCTTAATGATTCATTCCATTAGTGCTGGTGGAGGGGGTGGGTGTTGCTGAAACTCTGGGGTCTGGATAATTGTCTGACTGATCTTATTCACCATGGGAGGTTGAATTTTTAGCTAATGTCCTAGCCTTCCTTGACAGGCATGGATCACCAGGATGCAGTGGGTCAGGTTGGCAGCTTAATGTATATGCATGTTACCTACTAGACAGCTGATGGCAAGTTTCCTACCCTTCTCCAAAGAACATGAACTAGTTTCAGCCACTTTATCATTTTCTCTGGCTAACATTATGACACCTGGGCTGCTAACTGAACCTAAGGCAGTAACAGCATAGGTAGCCACCTTATCCATGCACAGGTAGGCTGACCTTGAGGCTGTAGTCTTTTGTTGTTTGTGAATGTGTTTCATGGATGTGCTGACTTGTTGTAGTTACCCTTGAGCTTTGAGTAGGAAAAAAAATAGTGAGCAGTTTGCAAGAATTAGTCTCACAACTGCCATGAGCTACCCTGCACAGTAAGGTGGAACATATATCCATGCATATGTACACACATTCACATGCATTATTATTAATGTGGTTCTGTAATGAGACTGGGAGCATCAGTGCAAACCAACATATTAGTAGTCCCAAGAGTAAATGAACAAATAAAATAAATGTGAATGAGGTGGGCTAATCACATCCTTTGTCAAAATGTGGATAACACTTTTATGTCTCTGACTCAGAGGACTGCAGTACGGCATTCTGTCTGACACCAAGGGTGGGAATGTATTATGACATTTCCACTGACACTGAGAGTCTGGAACCTTCCTGGCTTACAATATGTCTGAAGTTATACAGTCCAGTTCTTACTGTTCCTAGGCTTGCATTATGCTAACTTGTCAAAGTTTTTTTGTGACTGCTTAATTTTTGAAGTTGCTGTCCAGCCTATGCAAATTGTTTTGTTGTATTCTTTGAAATAGGCAGGAGTGTTATAAGCTCTGTGACAGAATCATGGTGTTGGTAATGTTAGATGATATAGTCAGGGCAAGACTGCTGGGTAGAGTGGACTGCAAAGTTTGGAACATTAAGAATTCTGCAGTAAAATGAGTGCCCTGCCATTCTCAAAGATGGTGCTACTAGAAATGCAAAGATCTAAAGAATTACTGTTGTCTTTCTTCACACTTAACTGCTCCTATATAGCTACGCATTTTTATTACTGTGCTTTCAACCACCATGTCAGACTATCTGTGATTGTTTTTTTCTCCATTTAGCTTTTGATTTTTAATTTCTGCTCTTCCAACCTGAACTCCTATTGTTGTCTTGTTCATAAACAAGATTGCTATAGTTTTTTACCATGATATTTTCTTGAACGTAGATTATATGGCGTTCTTCTTTGATATTATGTCAACAAACATGTTTTGGGTACATATTTCAGGATAGCCAGCTGTGGTTTGGAAGTATGGTTTGCATTGGGTGAACTCATAAACAGACTAACAAAAAGTCATACTTCACTGCCTCCCTCCATGGCATAGAGGGATGAACACCTGATTACAACTTAGATGGCCTGTGTTTGATTAGCACCATGAACACTGAAAGGAGCAAAGTGTGGATAACTGGAGTGAGTAACCTTTTTCTGGTTTGCCAGTCCTGGAGTGATGGGGGTGGTGTTGGGTCACTGTTTGGTTGACAGTGGGTGAAGTGGGTTTTGCAGCTGTGGGAATGGGTCTGCCTAGCACTTGCTACCCATGGTGCATAAACATAAGCTGGGGAGGGGGGAAGGCAGGTATGGAGGTACTCCTGCTCTCCTCCTCCAGGTAAGCAGCATCTGTAAAGCTTAAGAGAGCTGCTGCAGAGGTAGCAGCTCCAGGGTTTAGGAGAAGAGTCTGCTGGATCCACCAGACTATTCCACCTCCCTACTGCTCAATTCTCTCCTCTCTGGGAAGTGAGTGGGGCTGATAAGGTCCTCAGACTAGAGAAAAAAGTGGACTGTAAGGCTGTCAACTGAGCTGGTAGTGCCTGGCTCCCGTCCCAAGAGAGGAATGAATGAATGGATCATTGGGGTGAAGGAGGGAGAGCCCTTGTGCAACACATGAGATGGGGGGTTGGGGGTTCCTTCTGTTGCCCAGAGCAAATTCTGAACCACCATCCTATGTGACTGTATAAGGTGAGATGAAACACCCTAAGTTAGTAAGTTTGTGTCTGTCACCCTGGATCCCATGCTATTTGTTGATCCCTTGTTGTTTTCCACCTTGAAGCTGCTTGTTGAAGGTAGAAAAATCTGGGGTTCACTGCTTTGCTTATCTTACCCTGCCCTGTGTAGTTCACTGTCTTACCAGTTTCATGACAGTGTGTCTGTGGTTTACTTTAGCTGGTACCTTACGACGTACGATTCCATTAGGCCTACTGGGATCCTTTTTGATTTCATTCTGCATTGATGTATAATTAATTTTATGTGGCTTTTCCTTCTGTTTTGTGCTATTTTAGCACTTATCTCGTATTTGAATTTAGTCAAAATAAATTTGATCGAGTGACCCGTATTCCAGTTTTTTGTTAAAGAAGTTGTAGATCTGTTGGCTGCTTTTAGTACACACACGCATACTCACCTGCATGCTCTGTCTCTGAGTTACTTACCTTTAGTACTATTTTTTTCTGCTCTCCTGCAGATTATTTCAAATGCTGATTCTAGCATTATCAGTGGAGCTGTAATCTATTCTCTGAACCTACCCAGTGTACTAAACTGTCTTACTCAGTTTTTGATGTAACCCCCTGTTCCATAACTAAATTTGTATTCTGTTCACTGAGAAACCTGGTGAACCTTGAACCCAGAATACAATGTCTTACTGTTGTATGCAGAAGAAAAAGTTCCTGGAATTCCCATCACTATTGATCAGATACATTATTTTGCCACCCAAAATCGCCAGCAAACAAAATTAGGTTGGGCATTGGCCTCCTTATACCACTTTGACAAACCTCTTAGTGCTGTTTTACTTACTGTATGCATTTCATTCTTAACCAGCTCCCTGCAGAGGTTGTTACTACACCAAGGCTCTCACTTTTGATGCCTTTTGCTTAAACTGTACAGTATATCTTTTATATCCTGCTCAAATTATCCCCTCTCAGTGGATGACTGTGCTGTTTTCCTTTATTCATTGCCTTCTTACTGGCACTTCTCTCTGTACTGTGCTCCTCTCTGCGTGACTTTTGTTTCACTTTGACTGTGTTGCCGAATTCTGTTTATTTTGAGCTGACAGTGGCCTTAGCTTTCTTGGAACCAGTCCTTGACTCACTTTGTCTCACTGTGCTGCCAGGACTTTTAAGTTCAGCTCAGTACTTGGACTGGTTGTTTAGCTGGCATATAAATCCCTCTATTGTAACATAACACACTATCTTTGTGAAGGAACCTTTTTTGTAGTCTAAATCAAGTCTTAACAGATATTTACATATTCACCTTCACTTGTTTCCTTGTGTTTGTTTCTTAGCTATTCAGGAGTGGATGGCAGAGGGGGCAATTCCAGCACAACCCGCTCAACTCTTCACAACTTTGGGAATGCTGATTCAAGAGAAAATGGGTGGTTCTTCTGGGGCAGTAAGTAAATAACCGAGTAAACATGAAATGACAGCGTGTGTATTTGCTCTAATGTTTCACAGGTACCTTATTTGTGTGAGCAAGGAAATAACTGCTGCATAAAAAGAGTGTAAGATAAAATTATTTATACTCCTATTCAGAATTCCTCCTCTCAGATATTGGCAGATTAAACCAAATTAAACAGTTTCAGCACATAACTTGGCAACTGGAGCTTGATAACTAAAAATTAACTAGCATTTTGGCTGTCTGCCTTTATAGTTTCAAAAGAAAGAAAATGGACAGCCGAAGTGCTAGGTATTATTTATACTTATATAACTTTTTCTCTAACTGCAGCTTGATTTATAAAGTTGCATATCACAGTTTCACTTTGGTTAGGTTGAGTTTTGTAGGTAAACTTAATTTCACTGTTATTTAATTTAATTGGAGATTTCCATTTGCTTACAACAGAAAAATGTAAGGAAATATCATTCCTTCACTCTTATCTGCAACCCTTCATTCCTTCTTCTGGTTTAATGAATTATAGAACATGATATTTCTCTTATCAGAGGGCAGGTGTGTTCACTGTTAAACACAATTGCTCACTGCTTGATTTATGTGTCAGATCACTGGACTGCACATTGTCACCTGACCACTTGGGCTGTTACATTGTGTTACAGTGTATCACTTCCACATGGGCTGTTACATTGTGTTACTGTGTATAATTCTGACATATTGTTAGTAGAGACTGTGAGCCTGTACCACAACACAACGTTATAACAATGATGTGTGTCCCCTTAAAATTCTCAGCACGTTGAGTATTTCTGCATACTGTGCTTACATATTTCTGGAGTGGAGATGATACCATAGGGTATCCCCTTACACCCTGCAATGGCTCAGCTTGAATCTGGTTCCATGGTCCAGTAATGCTAGAATAACAAATAATTAGCATTTGTCAGTGATCAATGCACCCTGCAAAACAAAGCACTGTAACCTGTTGTGTGACAGCTGCTTTTCAGGGGGCTGTAATAAAAAAAAAACTGACTAAGACACATCTGGATTGTTCTACAAAGTCTGTACATCCTCTTGGATATTTGACCTTTCTATAGAATAGACATCTGAATTCAGGGGGACCAAAAGGAAACCGAGCAGTTCAGTTTTCCTGGAGTAAGTGTAAGTTCACAAAGCTTGTTGTTGCTCATTGTTCTTTGTTTTACTTCGTAAAACTGGACTACTGGGACTGCTTGATTATCATTTGAGGTTGTTGCTTGCAAAGTCAGTGTATCAGAAAGCAGCAGAACAAATGAAGTAACAGACAGCTACCAGTGGGCTCACTGAGTCTACCTTCATATGCCTATGCTGTTTTAGTTTGGTGTTTTGGTATGCTTTGCCACCATGTTTCCCACTGATAGGCTCCAACTATTCATAGTGACCCTACCAAAGTCTCCTAATTTACCACACTACTGGATGAATAGCCTCTCAGTGGCTAAGGGTTAAGGTTTTTGCTTCCCATACACAAAGTACAAGGTTCAGTCCTGACCTCCAGCTAATGATTATGTGGAGTTTGCATGCTTTTCCTGTGCCACTGTAGGGTTCCTTTCACCTCCCAATAATATGCTGGTTGTTTCCACCTCAAACTCACCCAAGAATAGAGTTGTGTGCAGCAGCACAGACTCTATATGGTACCTTTTGGGGGAAGAGTCTTATAGACCAACTGCTTTAGGTATTAACTGTGGTTTGCAGTATCCTGAAAATAAGAAAACATGGATCACAGACTGCATGCCATGTCAGGGCTAGCAACTCAACTGTTTATAAAAATTAGCTCTAGGTGATTTGGTCATGTTGACTAATGTCAAAAATGGACATGGGTATTTGCTGGAGATAAGTCGGTTGAGGATGTTGCATATTCTTATCTACACCAGGGACTTCTGCTAATGGTGGGAGGGGTCTTTGTGCTCCTATTGGCCAGTGTGAGCATGCTATAAAGCCCAGCAGCCTTGGGTCAATAAGCTACTGGTCAGCAGGAGTCCATTTACCCAGATTGGGTTACTTGGGATAGCTCTGTTGAGCAAAAGGTGGATTTAAAACTAATTAACTTGCTAAACATGAACTAAGGATTGTTACATTCAGTGTAGGTTCTCTGACATGATGTAGCTTGGAAGTGGATGAGATGAAGGTAAGGCTGAACATCATCTGTATTCAGGAGACGAGATGGAAGGGCAGTGCGGCAAAGCTACTTAGATTGGGATGTAGAGTCTACTACTCAGGGGGAGGCCAGACTAGAAAAGTGTGGGAATTGTGAAGGAAAGCCTTCAGAAGACAGTGAGGGGTGTCATCAGAATTAGTGACAGACTAATGGCAGTCAGACTACAGTGTAAGGGTAGGGCAGTATTAAAATCTTGGCCTTTGTCTCAGAGCCTGATTGTGATAATGAGGAAAACAGTGCATTCAGGCAGCAGCTGCAGGCCCTACTAGGTAAAGCAGGGCGACATGAGTTGGTGTTGTTAATAGTGGACCTGAATGTTTATATAGGGACAGACAGGGCAGGATATGAGAACTGCCTGGTTCCACATGGGTGAGGCAATTGGAATAAATGAATGGCCATTCTAGACTTATGCCTGGCAGATGACTTGATGGTAGCCAACACATGGTTGAGTAAGAGACATTCTAGACTTATGCCTGGCAGATGACTTGATGGTAGCCAACACATGGTTGAGTAAGAGACAGTCACAAGGTAACATACAAAATTAGCCAACATGCACCTCGGGTAGAATTCCTCCTAGTAAGGAAAAGGCATTGAAGTAGAATCAGTGATTGCAAAGTCATTCCTTGTGAAACAGTCAGCCCTCAGCATAAACCACTGGTTGACACAATCGGCTGTAAACAGTGGTCAGAGAAGGCTCTAAGGTCAACAGAGAATAGACTGAAGACCTAGAAGATGACTAGCGGGAAAGCATAAGAGTTCAAAGAAATACTCAGGGCTCTAGTGTCTCCAGAAGAAGAGGAAACGGGTGGAGTTGAAGAAAAATGGAAGCACTTCAAAACAGCATGTATGAGGACTGTATAACACATTTTGCAGTTGAGTCAGGTATGGAAATAAGGTATGTAAGGAAAGCTGGTGGTGGTGGAATGCATACATCCAGCAAGTCATGAAAAGAAAGAAGGCGTACAGGAAAAAGTGGAAGATAGAAAAGACAGACTATGTTAAGAAGGAATACTGACTGGATAAAAAAGAGACTAAAAGAGCAGTTACTATAGCAAAGAACAAGCATCAGAGGCACTGTAGCAGTTTCTGGAAAATGGCTCTGTAGGTGGCACAAAGAAACTCTATCAGATTGCAAGACAAAGACAGAAAGATGAAGATATTCATTAGACACCCTTCATAAGGGATGCCAGCAACAACCAGCTCAGCAGTCCACAGAACATCAAACTCTGATAGGAGTAGTAGTTCCAGTAGCTTCTTAATGAAGAAAACCCCACTGAAGCTGTACTGCCCCAGACATACCCTACGATGAAAAAAGAAGGGCCCACCACAGAGGAAGTAATACCAGCACTAAAGAAAATAAAGTCAGGAAAATCAACTGGTTCAAATGAGGCCATGACAGATTTGGTCAAGATGTTTTGTGAATTAGAGGAGAAATGGTTCCAGAAGATAATCATAGCAGTATGGAGAGAAAGGTGTATCCTATATGACTGGAGAATAAGCATTCTAGCACCAGTGTTAAAGAACAAAGGGATCATTCACAGCTGTGGGCATTCTAGAGCTATCAAACTCTTGTCACACTCCATGGAGGAACTAGAGTGTGTAACTGATAAAAGAATATACCGAGTAGTACAGAGTAAGATGGGAGATGAGCAGTTTGGTTTCGGATCAGGATGCAACACAACTGACCCAATGTTTGCAGAGAGACAGATAGTTGAAAAGAAGTTAGCGATGAGGAAAGAGTCCAACTGGGCATTCCTAGACTGGGAAAACACAATGACAAGGTCCCAACTGATTCTGGCATAATGATCCAATAACACAAGTGCAGACAGTATTTGAACTCTGTGGGCTTCCTATTGAGAATGGGTATGCATCATGATCAAACTGTGAGTCCACTGCTGCTCATACTGGTGATGGACTACATTAGCAAAGCAGGCTATGTGGGAGAGATCAACAAAGTTGCTGTATGCAGATGATGTCACACTACAGATAGACTGAACAAGAGCTTCAGCAAATGATAGGGGAATGGAATGCAAAACTGGAGGTACACTGAAGAAGAAGCTGAAATCTGAGATAGAAGGGAAAATAGTGGAACAGGTTAACAGCTTCAGGTTTTCTGAGAGAGATGTTTGAGGAGAAGAGAGGTCTGAATGAGGAGGTTAAAGCTAAAAATCAGAGGGACTGCAACCAACTGGCACAGTGCGTCAGGGGTAATATATGACAGATGAACCCCAAAAAAGCTGACAAGTAAGGTGTACAAAGCAGTAGTACAAGTACTACTGTATGGTACAGAAGCCTGGACTGTGAAGTAAGGCAGTTGAAGAAGCTAAAGGTGATACAGATGAAATGCCGGAGATGGGTGGTTGGCTGAAAATATGAGGATATCAGAGCAGAAGCCCAAATATTTCTAGTTGCAGAGAAGGCCAAAGAGAACAGTTTATGGTGGTTTGGGCACATGTGGGCAATCTGGTAAAGAAATTTGGGACAGATAGGCAAACAGGAAGAAGGCAAGAAGAAGGAAATGAGAGCATCCAGAAAAGAGGTGGATGTATTGTGTGAGAGACCTGCGACAGTCAAGTAGAAAAACAGGAAAAAGGGGGTTGATGATGATGATGTTCATCATCATCATCATCATCATCATCATCATGGCTGAGTTAACTGCTGCAGAATTCCTTTTTTCATAAACAGATTTATTAAATTTGCACCATTTAAACACTGGCACAGGCACACACATAGTTATAGAAAAGAAAACAAGCCATTGTGCGTTTTCCTGAGTTTCATGCATTATACGTTTTCTTTTCTAATAAGCATCATTCTTTCCAGCATTACACACATTTCTCAAATCCTGCCTTCCCTTAATTTTTTCTTCACTTTCTCCTGAACATTATTCTGCATTTGTTTTTCCCACAGATTCTATATTTTTCTCCTTCCTTCTCCTAAGGATTCCACCTCCAGTTCTTTTGTCTCCTGTACAATATTCATTACTTCAATTACATTTGGTTTAGATTTTGATTTCCATATTTTAGTAATTGCTTTGTTTGGCAGCTAGAAAGGCCTAGGTATGTCTAGGCAATTCAGAGCCTATACCCCAGCTCAAAAGAATGATTTCCTTAGGTACAATCATTTGCTACCCCAACATTGATGACAAACTACTCTGTATGGAGTATTAAAAATCTGCCAACTTGTTAGATTCCCAAAAAGCATTCCAATTACCTTCCTCTTTCCCAACACACATCCAGCAGTTGTTGCCTATCTGAGGAAAAATTCTCTGAAGTTGGCTTGGGGTAATTTAAGCAAATGCTTTCATGCAAAAATTGTTGTTGTTGTTGTTATTGTTTTGTTTGTGTTGTTATTAAGTACTTTTTAGCCATTTTGTTTTTAGTGTGACCCACATTTCTCAGCCCCTTGTCCATACCTTTTGTATTTTTTTGTGTCAGTTTCTTGATTTTGTGAACTATTTGGCAACAAATGTTAAGTACTCATTTAGTTCTTCTATGCTTATATTTTCATTACTAAATAGAAAGATGAAGTCCTGGGGGACATAACTGTTTCAAGGTGCAAAATGTATTTTACTGTAACAAAGCTGTTAAAGCATTGGATTTAAAGGTAACATCCACATAAATCCCAGTACCTGTATGCATAATACAATGGATATAGTCATGTGAAAAGGCCAAGGGCTATATCAGGTTGTCCCAAGTAGTCACACGAGACAAAACAATTCCAGTCATAGTAAGTAGCATTTGGATACCAAACATTTGAACAGCTGAAGAAACTACTACTTTATAAGACTTCTGATAAGGAATTTCATCAGGACCTACCACTGCTGCTTTCTAACAACTCCGACAAACTTTTTCACTGAACTGTACTACTTCTTGCTTGGAATCATCAGTAGAAACAGGCATTAATGCTGACATCATCTCTGTCATAGAAGGACACGAGTCATAGAAGCCCTGCGAAGTTTGATTGTTCATATGTACTGCTGTGGTACCTGCATCCTCTCTCCATTCTTTACCAACCATCTGTAAATTGTCAGGATGATCCAGTAGTGTAATCAGCACATCATCCAGTTAACCACCACCTTGTGAGTCTCATCTGCAACAGTTTGCTTCAGTATTGGTCTCTGTTCAAACACGCTTTGTCATAGTAGGATGTCCCCTATCCATACTTTAAGTGTAAAGGAACTTCCCAATGTGCCCTGGCCATATTGCTCCTAATTAGTATAAACACCACATCAGGAATCCCCTGAAGACTTAAAAGGCTGAAGGCCTAGTGGGATTGTCTCTTAGATTTATTAGTTCAGCTGATAAACTTGCAACCTTTTGGCCTTCAATAAACTTGATTTTCATCACCCAATGTTGATATTTTTTTACTTTGCCCACTGGACATGTGTCCCTTTTGAGGGGCTGGAGCAATGCACTGATATTTTCTGCTTCATGTATACATATCAAGAACATTTTCGAAGGAAATTAATGACATATTAACCTCTGACTGTAAAGGAAAACTTATTTCATAATTTTGGAAGGCTTTGTTGTATATATCTGTCACATTTTGTTTGATGTTGCTGTTTATTTTGGTATTAGCTTCCCTGATCTCTTGTTAGTTCCCCCAGCAGTGCTTTTCGAATCACTGAATTTCAGAGTTTACCTCATAATAGCCTGTAAGAGACGGAGTATAATGGTGGCTCCAGTGGTGTAGAGAGATAAAGCCATAGTTACAGCTCAGCTGACCTGGGTTTGATCAGCAGCTTGGGCAACTGATGGAGTGGCAAGGAGGGATGGCACTTGCTGGTGATGCAACCTAAGGGGAGGCATGGTCCAGAGAGAGGAGTTGTCCTCAGATACAACCAGTAAGTATGGAAGATGGGAAAAGGAGAAAGCAGTAGGACATGTAAAAAAAAGTCACTGGACAGAAACACAGACGTTCAAGCCACTAAGGTATCGCTTAAGATCCTCAACTAGCCCCAGCAACACCAAAACAAGCCTGGGGATGGGGTAGTAGGATGCTGGTGGACCTGACATGAATGTGGGGTACTGGAAGCAATGCCAGTATAAATGAGGCCCAAGTGGGTCAAAAAATTAAAAATAAATGAATAAATAAATACAAGAATGCAATGACAAATTCAGCAGTATATTCAATAATGGATGAGATCAGTGTGGGTTTAAATAGATCATTAATCTGTCTGTAGTGGTGAGACATTTATTTCTTCCCTCATTCTAGAATAACCTGCTAAATCAATTTCAGGGTCATGAGGGAGGTGCAGCCTGTAAAACAAACACACAAAGAGTCAAGTAGCAAAGCAGAGCTCACCAAAATGAAAAAGTATATCTGAAAACCATCATGTCATATAGGTTCATAGGTGTGTACTACATTAATGGCCCTGAAGCCTTTACAAACCTAGCCCATAGGATTACCCTGACATCGTGCCACCCGACCTTAGTTCCCAGTGCTTCTGCCGAGTAGAGCCACTGGAGTGATCCCCGGGGTGAATTTTCTCTTTCCCATGCACTCATCAAGGTTTCTCTTGAAAATAGCCAGTGAGGTGCTCTGTTTGACATGTATGGGAAGTCTATTCCATAACAAGGGCAGTCTCTGGGTTATGAACCTGTCCCTCCAGCATGTTCTGTTGATTGTGGTAATGAAGTTGAGGTCACTGGAGCGTGTGATTGGGATTTCTTTAGATGTAGCATTTCTAACAGAGCTGGATCAGACTGAAGGTTTTAGAGTGCCTTTTAATTGAATTTTTAGTTGTTATAAGTTATAAAGCTATGCTGTGTTTTTGCATTGTTTAATACATTGACATATAACTGGATTTGGAAGCTTTGTTTGGTTATTTTAATAAAGTTTGATTTTGGAATTTTTGAGTGGAGACAGTCCCATCAGTCATTGGACACAATGAAGTGAATCTAACCTTTCACGGGGTAGGAGTTCTTTCTTTCATACATGGCATGCGCATCTTGAAGACTGACATTTCATCTATAGCACATCTTTTGCCTTTTTGACAGTCAACAGAAATAAACGTAACAAAACCTTACTATGTGTAGACATTCCAGATGCTATGTTCCAGCTCAACAAAATAATGTCTTCAGTTACAACCAGTTGCTCCCCGAATATTTCTGACAGAGTAATGTGTAGGGAATTTTTTTAAATCTGCCAATTCATTACACTCCTGTAGGGAATTTTTTAAAATCTGCCAATTCATTGCAATCCCAAAAGACATTTGCCTAGTTACCTCTTTCTTCACCATCATACTTCCAACAATTGCTATCTACCTGAGGAAAAATTCTTTGAAATCCGCTTGAGGTATAAAAGTGCCTATGCAAACACTTCCAAGCAAAAGTTCTCAACCTTCTGGACTTTTACATACATATGTCTTCCCATTGTTCCCCTGTGAATTGTTTTCCTAGTCTCTTTTCTAATCCCCCGTGATTAATTTTTATAGTTATCAATGCCATATTTTATATGCGCTACTCCCATCTGCCTCTAGCAGAGCAGGACTTTCACTTAGGACTGACATTTCCCTTTCTGTTTGCTTATACTCTGATATCAATCCCTGCTATGGAAGGCAGTCTGTAACCTTCAGTCCAAAAATCTTTTTGCCCTCATTCCATTCTTGTTCATAATACATTGATTACTTTGCCAGTTTTTTCCAGTAAATTCCAACTCCTGCTGCCTGCTTTCTGTACCCCTACTTGCAGTCATCCCTACTGGCAAACTCTTCTTTCTCCATTTCTGTGTTGACTTAGTTCATAGAATACTGTCTGCAACTTTATGGATATAATATTATGTATGGTTATTATTATTCTCATTAAGACTGCATCCAAAATCCTTTCCTCTCCTTATTTCTTGAACTCCTCCCTGCTTCATTATCATCCACTTTCCATTTGAATTTTAACCTTCTACTTATGTTATGTATATAGCCATTAAATGTTTAGCTATAAAATAATTCTTCATATCAGGTAATCCTAAACCACATTATTCTAATAGGAGGATTAACTTATCCAGTTTAACTTTTGACCTCTTTCCTCCCGGATAAATTCCTCCAACTCTTTATTAATTATTGTATACAGTGTCTACTCTGGTTGATAAAATATGCCTGACCTGTATATAAAACGAATCTATAAATAAATAAATGTTATCCACATCCATAAACAAGAGCTTCCAGTTTCTCATTTTTTTTAATTATCTTTTGTTTAGTCTCTTCCCACATATCCTAAACTGCCATAACAGAAACCTTTTTAATCCATACTGCTAAATACTTCATCTTACTGTGCCCCGATAAATATGGGTATTGCTGAACTAATTAATGAATAGGTACATAATTTATTTCTATAGCCTTTGATTTATCTTCATTAGTTTTATATCCCGAAAAGGCTTGAAACTGTCATAAAATGTTCCACAACACTGATATGTTTTTTTTTTTTATTTATTAAGTACAAAATAATCTTCTTCTTTCAGCTTTTCCCGGTTAGGGGTCACCACAGCGGATCCACCTGTCTGCTGATGATTGGCAGTGGAGTTTTTACAGTGTCGAGTTGCCAGCCCGGTGCCCAACCTTCCACAGACGGCACAAACATGCACACACTCACATCTAGGGTCAATTTAGAGTGTCCAGTCCACCTGCAGCATTTCTTTGGGATGTGGGAGGAAACCGGAGCACCCGGAGGAAACCAACACAACCACAGGGAGGACATGCAGACTCTGCACAAAAGGCACCCCAGTCGAGGATTGAACTGGAGAATCTCTTGCTGTGAGGTGGCAATGCTATCCCGCTGCACCACCGTGGTGTGGAAATAAAGCCAACTTTTCTTGATTACCATACCAATCATATCCTTAAATTTCTGAGTCCTTTACTTTCTTTGCGAATGGCTGTAAATATAAAGCAAATAAAAGAAAGAAGACACCCCTTCCTGGTTCCTGTTTTCAAACACAACTTATCAGAGAGAAACCCTACACTTTAATTATTGCCTCTGATCCTTCATATATCCTCCTAATTAGCCTTATTATTGTGCTATGGAATGCAAATGCTTCTGCTGCCCTTCTTATAAAATCCAAGTTTACTCTGCTGAATACTTTCTGTGCAAGAACCACCAACAACAACAGTATTTTCTAACATTCTGCTTCCCTTTCGATCATCATTTATTTTATTTTTATTTTATTTTACATTTGTTAGCCGGGAAAGTCTGACTTGGAACGAGCCAATTTTCAGCAGAGGCCCGGGGAGAAATGCTCCAGACACATGTCATTGTAATGTGGGAGGAAACCGGAGGAAACCCACACGAATGGAGGGAGGACATGCAGGCTCCACACAGAAGTCACCCCAGCCGAGAATCGAACCGGAGAACCTCTTGCTGTGAGGTGACAACTCTACCGCTGCACCACTTCCCTGTCCATCATTGTCCTATTAATATTGTCAGTTGTTTGCCTCCCCTTCTTAAAACCACACTGAGCTATATGTATTAATTTTGGCATCACCTTTGCCATTCTTATAGCTATTGTAGCCCTGAACACTTTCTGATCATGATTTAAAATTTGAATGGGTGTGTATGAAGCTAGGTTTGATGGGTCTTTACCCTCTTTGAGTAATATAGTCACCAGAGCTTTCTTCCAAGATGCTGGGGCTTACACTTCTTTTTAAATACTGTTAAACACAAGCTTCAAGATTTTTATCACTTTCTTCCCTTCTAACATCCACAGGAATACAATCTGTTCCTGGAGACTTCATTGTGGTTGGTTATACATTACTGTTTTTATCTCATCATCTCATATCTCACCTATTAGTTGTTGAACCTCATCTTCCTGTAATCTTGTCATAATTAAGTCTTCCATAAAAATTTCCATTTGTGCTCTTTCTTGGTTTCCACATTCCTCTGCCTTTATACAACTGCTCATAAAATTTCAGAAATATCTGTAGTACCTTTACAGAATAGCTGACTATTTGTCTTGCCATAGGCTCCGTAAATTTGGTGACACACTTTTCCACTTTCTGTTGCCTAAATCGTCGTGCTAAAAGTTTTTGTGCTCTGGAGTTATCAAAAATAGTTGCTGAACTGCAATATTTCTAAATTCATGCATATTGTCCCTCCGTTTCTCTTTTGCACTCTGTTGTTGCTCCTCCTCTTGTTCTGTGAGATTTTCCTTTGTTAGCTTCTCTAAATGATTCCTGTTACTTAACCATATTTCCTTCTCTTTTATTTCTACCATATTTTAAACCCCATTTTCATTTTATCCCACTCACTATCGCTCCTGGAGAAGTTGTTACCTTCCCTAATAACTTTTGAATAATTTCCTATACCCTTTCCTTAAATTCCACTCTTTTTTTACAGATAGGTGGGAAAGAGCCAGAGTCTCATTTTGTACTTCATTACCCTGCATTTTTATCCTTGTTTTTACCAGAGCATGATCTGAAATATCTATTGGATGAGTCAAAGCTTTCAACTAAGTGCTCCTGTTCCTGTGAAACAAAACTTCTATACAGTCTAACCCAGTTTTTGTACCTTAATATCAATTCTGTCTGAGTTCTTACTTCTGAGTTTGCATCTTCCATACCAAATATTTTCATTAGTTTCTTCAAAAATCTACTCTGTTTTGTTATGTTTTCCCTTCTAGGTCCCCTTGATACATCTTCAGTATTGCAAATCAAGTTCCAGTCCCCACCTGTAAGCAATATTTCCTGTTGAGAGCTGATTTTTTCCCCCCAAATTGTCTTAAGCTCCATAACAGCAGGTTTTGGGAGAATATAAATACGCCCCAGCGTAATCCTCCTCCATTGCCAATAACCCTTTACTGCCACAAATTGGATGTTTAAGAGCAAATTCCTTATTTATGCTCAAAACAGTCTCAAGAGTTTACTTTGGATCAGAATCAGACCATCAGTCTCTTGGTGTTTTACCCAGAACCTCAAAACCAGGGAGAAAAAATTCTACATAATCAACCCACATAGACAAAGACTACTACATCAGTGTGTATGATTAATATAGTACAGTTGTGTAGGAAGTTACCATAACAGTAGATTTTCAAATTCACACTGCTACAGTAGCTGCCGGCACCCACTGACCATCTCTCCTTTTCTTTCCTATACATAATTGTGTTTTGGGGATAGAAAATGCGTTTGTGCTTGTATCTGATTGGAGAGTCAGGATGTGGTTGTTTCCTATTTTTCTATGGGTAAGAAAGTCCTGATGTCCCTTCTTTCTGGCTGATATTTATCTTATTGGTGCTGGCCAATCAGCAGCCAGAGGGTAGGTATGGGAGGGAGTCGAGGCTTTTGAAGCAGCCCACTTGTTGTTTCCTAGGCATGAAACAACTCAAACAACCACAGGCTACTGCAGCAGTGAGGAATTTGAACATCTACTGTTATAGTAAATTCTTATACAATTCTACTTTTTTGCAGTTAGACTCATTTCAGCTATCCCTTTCTTCATGCCACCTCTTCCCTTTCTATCTTCTTCATGCACCCCCTGAATCCATGTGTTAGCCTGCATTTTCCTAAAGAAGTCTTGAGCCTTGTCCTGCTTATTGTCCACCCATGACCTCCACCATTTATCATTTTTGCTGAACTCAGTCCCATCCACTTGTCCTTGACACTAAGAAGCCTTTCTCCCTGTCCCCTGCATAAATGTGAAACACTTGTACTCTTTTCTTTGTTATTAAACCCATCTTTTAGTGGTACCATTTGGTATCCCTCCTTTGTACATTATTAATATTTCTATAGATTTATCAGAATTGAACCCACTGTTCTGGAAGTAGCCTTAGTAATACTCTCTGCCAGTCAGATTAGGACTGCAGTATTTTTTGTTCTGCATTCTTAGTTGTATATCACAGCTTCCTGTTGCCATGAGTCGTCTTCCATAATGATGTATCCCAGCTTCTTCTTAACTTGACTCAGGTTCCATAGTGAGGCATCATAGTTTGATGTTGGCACAAATCAGCTACCATAGCAAGGCATCCCAGCTGCCATAGTGATGTAGCCAAGTTTCCTCTTTGAATGAGTCATCCTCCATAAAGGTGCATTCTAACTTTCTGTTGACATGAGATGGCTTCCATAATGATGCATCACAACTTCCTATTGGCATGAGCCACTGCTCTTTCCCATGGCTTTGCATGATTAATACTTCAGGTAGCTTTATCCCTGGAGATAGTTTTCGTCTTGTTTCTTACAAAGGGTCATGCCACATGCCTGGTATGTCTGCCAACTCATTACACTCCTAGAAAGTATGTTCCCAGTTACTTTTTTCTTGCCCATCACCCCTCCTAATCATTTGCTGTCGACCTGAGGAAAAATTCTTTGGATTCTACTTGGGGCATAAAAATACCCATGTAAACACTTCCAATCAAAGATCCTACATCTTCTAGACGTTGTTGCATATTTGGGAGGCAAACATATATCTCCCTATTGTTTCTTTGTGAATCGCTTAGCCAGTCTCTCTTCCCAGTCCTTTCTAACCTCCTCTGATTGATGCTTATAGCTTTCATGCAATATTTTGTATGGTGTACTAATTATTCCTTTTTTATCAGAAGCTTCTGTTCAACTAAAAACTCTACCAGTGCAAGTCTTTCACTTACATTCTCCCTATTTCTTTCTCTTTGCCTATAATTTGATATCAGGCATTGATAGGGAAGGCAATCTGCATCCTGTAGTCCAAATAAATTCTTGGCCTCTTCCCATTCTGTTACTTTTGTTTGCTCCCAGTACCTTGGTTCTTTTACCAGCTATCTCCAATAAATTCCACCCCTTTCTTGCCGTTTGTCTGTATCACTAATTGCAGTCATCCCTATTGACAGAATCTCCTTTCTCCATTCTGTATTGGCTTAGTTCCCAGAATACGTTCTGCTACTTTATGAATATAATATTCTGTATGATCATTGTTATTCTCCTTCAGGATCTGCATTCAAAATCCCAGTCTTGTCTTATTTCTTGAGCGTCCCTCATTTCATGATCATCCCTTTCCACTTTGAATTATAGGTTTATGCTTGTGCTATGTATAGAAGCCTTAACTGTGCAGCTTTGAAATATCTCTTCATATCGGATAATCCCAAACTGCTCTGTTCAATTGGAAGAAACAGCTTATCCCACTTAACTCTTGCCGTCTTCCCCTCCCAGAAAAAAATCATCAGCTCTTTAGTAATTGCTATCCACAACTATTCCTCTAGTTGATAAAAATATGCCTGACCTGTGTATAAGACCGAATGGACTAAAAACATTTTAACTGCTTGTATCTATCCATATCCATGGAACAGAGCTTCCAGTTTCTCAGTTTTTGTATTTTTTGTTTAATCTCTTCTCACATATCTATACATGCCACACCAGAATCCTTTTTAATCCATACTCCTAAGTACTTAACTTTAGCATGTCCCCATAAATATGGATATTGGTGAAATCAGAGGGAGGGTTTGTATATTTTTAGCTACTATGTCACTAAGCACTGCTGCCAATTCCTGAAGTAGTCCGAGAAGCAGTCCATTTAATTCCTTTGTTATACCTTGCCAAAGGCTTATGAGCTTCTCTTTTTCTTCTTCTCTAGTCACCCCCATCTGTTTTACACCCCAATATCTCTATGTGCTACAGTTCATCCCTGCCTTACTCTCCTGTACTGTTGTCCTGCCTTCTGTTCCTCTGTAAGTATGGAAGCAAGAAAGTTACTCATTGTTTGCCTGATCTTTAGTTTCCTCACATCTGTCCCCACTTCCAGCACTCTGGTGCCTATATATGCTCTCCTGTATTCCCCTACAAATCTGAAACATTTATTCAGTCCACATTTCACCCCTCTAATCATATTTATTTCTTGAAGACTGCCTTAACCATTCTGGTGGTCTTTGCTGCTTTTTTCCTCACTTCATCATAGGCATGATCTCCTCTCCTCTGGCTTTTATCCTTCTGTATGCCCAGTTTATCTCACTAGTAACTTACCTACTACCTCTGACTTATCTGTCATGGTTGCCTTCTTTTCATACACTTCTGTCTTCTTCTAATACATAGTAATATTTTCCTCCTTAATGTACCCAACAAATTTCCAACTATTGTAATTTGCCGTTGCTTCCCCACTGTGGTTCCCGATACTAAAGTTGACTCCCACTATCACTGTTGTCCATTCCATTCCTACACACTACTGCAATGATGAAGCACACTGTTAACGTGATCACTTCTGCTCAGTGATTCCTCACACGTCAATTCTCTATCATCCTCTTAGATCATGAAAACCATATGAAGAATATTTATTTTCTTTTTGAGGTTCTCCCCCTCTATTCATGTCTTGTTTCCACCAGTTCCCTTTATGTTTTTTACTATAGAGATGTGCATGTGTGACACCCCTGCACTGGCCCAGTAATCAAGGAGCCTCAGTCCTCACCACTAACACCAGTGAGGGATTTGCACATTGGGAGGATGACAAGTACACACACAGTCTCCCCCTCTATTCATGTCTTGTTTCCACCAGTTCCCTTTATGTTTTTTACTATAGAGATGTGCATGTGTGACACCCCTGCACTGGCCCAGTAATCAAGGAGCCTCGGTCCTCACCACTAACACCAGTGAGGGATTTGCACATTGGGAGGATGACAAGTACACACACAGTTTCCGTTAAGAGCACACCGAGATCACTGTCAGTCTGGGGCTGGTTTCTCTCTCTTTCGCCAGATCCCCAATAATACTCCCCACTGGCACAGCTATAGGGTTAAGATGTCAGCTGAGTGGTCAAGCCAAAACCTCCAGCACCCTCTCTGTCCAACCAGTGCTTTGTGTCCCTGCCCAAGTAGCTGACACACACACACACACACACACACACACACACACACACACACACACACACACACACACACACACACACACACACACACACACACACACACTTTGAGATTTTATTTATATACAAACACTCATACACTCCTGGGGAAGGCTGCACAGTGACAACAGAGTTCAGAATCACAGGAAATACTTTAAAACAACATTGCAGGACAGTCTCACATAAATACAGAAAACATATAGACTGATCTTACTATTTTCCTATCTATCTCTAAGAGAGATACTATGAACTAAGTCTTGCTTACAGAGCAAGGCAAGTGCTGGTGATATGTTTACAGGTCCAGAGACAAATACAAAATGCACAGACTCTCTCTCTGAGATAGTTCTTAAATTAATAATATACATTACTGCTGGGTTAGCTAGATGATATCACTATTTGACACTTGCCTCTAGTTCCCAGGCTAAACAGATACCAACAGAATTTAACACATCTCTGAAAAATACTGATCTCTTAGAAGCCGACACTTATCTCTTAGAAGCTTGCCTGAAACTGGAAGTCATAAAACAATTAACACTTTTAGATTTTAAATCTAGTAATTATTTGTGTCTTAAGGCAATAGAAAGAAACTCTAGCTGCAGACATTCTGTTTTCTAGCTGTGGTAAACACAATCATAAAACTCTTTACTTATTTTCTCAGAGATGCAAGTTAACTCTGTATGTTCCAACTTCTACCATGAAAACATACATTTGCATAGGCATGTAGTCCATGAACATTTCTGCTCTTCTCCAGCAGAGGACACTGTGGTTACATTCTTGAAGCTCATGCTATACCATACAGTTTAACAGACACATATCATATAGTAGTCTTCTTACATTTGTAAGACAAAGCCTATAGATCATATTAATATTTACAAATGACATAGGATTATTTATGAAATTCTAGCTAGCTGGGCTGGCAGCCTTTACAGGGTGTACCAGTTTACACCTTGGAAAATTAAGTTCTGCTGCTGCTGTAATTCTTTTTTCCCCTTCCCATCATTGAGCCCTGCTCTTAAGCCTACATATTTTGACTTGTGTACCACAGCTAAGCATGAAGATGTCCTGCAGCAGCTTTGAGCCTTACAGCATTTACAGAAATGTAACTATTTTTTCTTGTTTTCTTAATACTTTTTGCCCTTGCACCTGTTAACCATCAAACGTCCTGCAAACTTGAGTAAGATCACTCCGTCATGCAGGGAGTCAAATCCAGCTTGGAGGGGGGGGGGGGGTTGCTGTCTGGAAGGGCCATCACTTGGGCAGTCATGAGGGTTGCTTGTGTCCTCATTAGCATCCTGGTTATTGTGGCATTTCTCCTGCATATCCTCATCCCTCCCCTGGGTATGGGAACATGCAGTCTACATCACCATGATGACCACTACAGTACACAGCTACAAGCTTCTGTCCACTGGCTTAATGACGGCTACTCCAGTATGCTGGCTTGGTACACCACATGCCTGCCACCTGACCTCAAGTGGCATCCCCTTTATCCAAAGGTTTGTGGTTTCATATGAGTGCCCCCCCACAAGCACTTGTTTGAACTCTGGTTACCTTGGTCATCATCAGAGCTTTATCCATCTATGACACTGTAGCTCCTCAAAATGTAATCCATCGTTTGCACACATAATTGTTTAAGACTTGCCTCATATGTTGAACTTCATATTCAACATTATTAAGATGTTTTGTCACAAAACACCAGAACAATAAATAAGAATCCACAAAAGTGCAAAAAGTGTAGAATAAAATGAGTAGTAAAGTGAAGTAGTCAGTTAACCCTGCTTATCTCAACTTGTCATATACCAGGTTAGGAAGGTATGTTTTAAGTGACCTCTTAAAGGTCACCAGCACTGGGTATTGCTAAAGCCACATGGTAGCCAATTCTACAGCTGAGGCAATTGATAGGGAAAGGAATGATACCCAGAGGAAGCAAGTTTCACCAATAAAATTGCTAGCAGCCCCTCAGAGGCTGAGAGTAATACCCAAGTTTGATGGCAAGACTTCATACTTCCTTCAGGTAGAAGGGACCCAGGTAATGAGTGGGCAGACACATTAACATTTGGACTTTGTAAAGGATCTGCTCACACACACAGAGTTAGTGCAGACTGTACAGAATAGGTGTAATATGGTGGTAAAGAGCTCTACCAATGAGTAGCCTAGAGGCAGAGTTTTGTACCATCTGTAAGTATTCCAGCTCAGTATTAGGAAGTCCCAGGTAAAGTGTGTTGCAATAATCTAACCTCAAGGAGACCAATGCACAGACAAAATTGAAGGTCAGCATGAGATAGGAGGTGCTTGATGCCTGAGATGTTTTGTAAGTCAAAACAAGAGAACTTCACTACAGCATACACCTGGTCCCGTAGTAGAAAACAGAAGTTCAAAATTAGACTAATGTTGCACACCCTGTCAATGATTTTAAACCTATTGCTGCTGTAAGTAATGCAAATGGGCAGGATTGGGCAGAATAATCTCTCAAATCTGCTTGAACAGTCTGAGGTGTTGAGTTTCAACAGATTTAAAATTAGCCAAGAGTGTATGGCTTCAGCCAAAGGTAAACAAATTCACCATATTATCTTGAGGAAAGGAGGGGTTGACTTGAGTGTCATCAGCACAGCTATGGTATGCTAGGCCCTTCTTCCTTAGTAAGTCTTACAGTGGAAGCATGTATACCATGAACAATAAAGGGCCCAAGACAGAACACTCTGGAATTCCGCAGTTCAGATTAAAAAGTAGTCAATGAATCGAATCTAGAACAAACCATATAATTATTGCCAGAATGATATGAGATAAACCACTCTAAGACCATAGAGGAGGTACTGCCCTAAGTTCATACACATTCTGTCAGGAAGCCATGATCCACAGTATCGAATGCTGCAGGGATTCAGGACAACCAACACCAAACTGGCCTCTTAAAAGTTAATCTTTCTATTTGTATCCAGGTATGAACTGAGCAGTAATGCTTTTCTTTTTGGGTAAAAATTATGCCATGATAAGATATCTTACTTGTATACCAGTACTGTTGTAGATTTTTTTTTTTTTTACATACATCTTTATTGTCGCCTAGGTATACTATATACTAAAAGGGGAAGTGTTTGCAAGCCCTTTGCCAAAACATGTCTTCTACAAATATTGTACTATGGTCAGAGTTTGTTGCTGCTGCCTGAGGTGCAATGACCTTAAAACCAATTATATTATTTTGGGGTGCTGGAGGTGGAACTCCCTGCTTGGGATCTGTTAAGACTGAGTCTCATTTAACAAGTACTGACTTAATTTCACATATGTAGCCTGGATGTGTTAAAACTTGTGTCAGATGCTCCGGCTTTATGTTGCTTTTTTATACGTATTATGGTTATCTGACTTTGCTTCCTGTTTTTATGTGAATATGAGTAAGTCACCAGAAGCCTTTCTTTTTCTCTTCATCTGCAAAATTCTGTGATTATTTTCAAAGGCATTTATGTTTCTGTTCTGCTTATGCACTTCTGATTTCCCTTTTGCAGAGTCAGATGTTTTTGAAAATATAGGTTTCTGTATCCATTGTGGGTCATGGTATTACTATGTATGGTTCATTAATTCAGCCCCCTTATCTTTTCTGACTGCAGTCAGCAAAAACTCAGTGGTTCTCTTCCTAAAATCTGTTTTAATTTTACACCTGTCTGTCAATTACATTTCATTTGTATATTTAAGTTCTTTTGATGCTGTGACTGAAAACAACATGTTACATTAACAGATTGTATTTTCAAAGATTAAATTAATTGTAATACACTGTACATGCATAGTTTTCAGTAAACATCTCGGTACTGTAGACTTACTGCTGCATCCAATTTGGATGACATACAGATTAAATAATGTGTGTGCACATATATATATTTTTATTATAAATACCTACAAGTATATCCTGTTGTACACATTCTTCTATTTATGTCCACAATTTATAGAGCTACCCTTCCTGAAATACAAGTGGCTGTCAGTAATACTGACATTTAGCTCTTACTGTTAAAGGTAGTAACTACAATTCTGGCTAAAATAAGCTTATGAAATATTACTATTTTACAATATAACAGTTACATCCCTTTGCGCTCTGTTATGTTCCTCCAGTATGTAAAATCTGAAGTCTTCCTGCTTGATTGAAGTCCACTTCAGAGCAGGTGTCAGAAGGGAAGTGAGGTGTACTGATTGCACTACTTAGAGATGGACAGCTGGAGACACTGCATTCCCCTCAGCCCACCCCATTGGAGGAAGTGTGGATCTCAGTGCAGGAGTTACACTCCTAGCACTGAATTTGAATTGAATGCAGTCATACCTTTTAAACCTGAAGGGAATGACGTCACTGAAAACAGAAGTTAATTGACCAAAGGCAAACCTGAGTTGCTGAACTCATCCGCAGATCTGGTAGCAGGTAGTGGCACATACCATTGTCTCCGAGAAAGCATGACGTGGCATCAGTAGTGCAGAAAAGCAGAAAGCCAAGTACAAATGACTTGTAAAGGAATGGACATCACTGTTTAACACTGGCTAGTCAGATGTGGGTGTTCTGCTATCCTCTGTACAGAAGGATGACCCCTAAGCAAAACTAGATAATTTTAATGTTGTCATTTGTTAAATGGGTAATAAAATTAATCCAAAGCAGACTATTTTCAGCTATAATATGACCTGTATTACAAAAGCCCCTATATGATTAAAGGCAAAAAAAAGACTTGTGCCGCTGCAACCTAAAATAAAAGTCTTCAGGCTAAGCAAGGAGTTGTTATGTACATACATAATAATTGTTTAGTTCTTTGCTAAACTATATGCTTCTTGCTGTAGTTTACTTAGAGTAAGACAAAAAAGGTATTTAGGATAAGGAGTGAGTTTCTGTGTTGCTACTTAATAACTCTTTGCTAAACTATGTCAAACACTTTTGCTAAAGTGTCCTCTTGAACTTGTTTATTTATATATAAGTGCGACAGAAGGAGACACTGCCAGCACAGATATCTGGAATTTTGTAAATAATTCTATGTCATTTGTGAATATTGATATGATTCATACAGAAGTGTGTGTAAAGGTGTAAAGTACTGAGCTAAAATGTAACCACAGCATGCCCTGCTGGCTTAGAACAGAAATGTATATAAACTGTTGTAATTGTGTAAATGTAGATATTTTTTAACAGTGGCAACTGGGACATAAAAGGTTAACTTGCAAAACTTCAAGAAAATAAGTTGAACTTAAATTGCTTTACAATTGTGCTATAAAAGTTATCTTTCAGTTTCAGTCAACAGGAGACAGGGTGTCTACACTAGAGGATTCTGTGTGTTGTTTTGTAAGTGTTTTATTGTTTTATGTCCTCTAACAAGTGCAAACATCTGAAGGCTATGTATTTTCACAGAGAGCTGATAAATTCTGTTAGTTTCTGACAAAAGTCTAGCTTGGAAACTGAAGTCAGGTGACAAAAAGTGATGTCATCCAAGCTAACCCAGCTGTAATATTTGATGTTAATTTAAGAACTCTCAGAGAGAGAGAGAGACTGTGCATTTTGTATTTTGTCTTTGACCTAACGAGAACAACCACTCTCACCACATCTGCAATTGCCTTGCTGTAAGTAAGTTTTTAGGGCATAGTAACTCTTTTAGATTCAGATAGGAATATAATGAAGTATAGCTTAGATTTTTTCTTTATTTATTTGAGATGGTCCTGCAATGTTGTTTTAAATATTTCCTGTGATTTTAAACTTTGATATAACTGATTACTTACTGAGTATTGTCTTGTTCTTTTACTATTTATTCATTATTAAATATATTTGAACATATCATTGTGGCGGATATCTGTGAGACATAGTTAAGCTCCTAGAGTACTTGCATGTCTGTTTGGTGACACTGTACAGGCCACTCCTAACAGCCTTGTTCTTGGTCAGACTACCATTTGGATTAATAGTAACATTACACAGTAGGATTGGACACCCTTTATTAAGGGCCTTAGAGTATCTGATAAACAGTTGGCTGGTGGCAACTAGAACTACCTTATAGTCTGGGCAGAAGGAGGCATAGCTAATAAACCTGTGCCAGCCTTCCCCAGGTGTGTGTGTGTGTGTGTGTGTGTATGTGTATATATAAATCAAATCTCAAAATGTGTGTGTGTGTGTGTCAGCTACTTGACAGGGACACGAAGCACTGGTTGAATACAGAGTGCGCTGCAGGTTTTGGCTTAGTCACTCAGATGAGTTCTCAACCCTGTAGCTGTCTCAGTGGGGAATCTTATTTGGGATCTGGAGAAAGAGGGAGAAACCAGTCCCAGACTGACTCTGATCTTTGTGTGCTCTTAAGGGAAATTGCATTTTACTGTGTGCGTACTTGTTATCCTCCCAGTGTGTATGTCCCCCACTGTTGCCAGTGGTGAGGATTGAGGCTCCTTGATTACTGGGCCACTGTTGGGGTGTCACATAGCCTGTTTTCTTGAGTTTCTCAGGGTCATAGCCAGAACCCACATTGAAATAAAGGCCCCACTTGGCTGACCTGGGAAGAAAGTATGCAAACCGCAAAAGGTATCACTTTATTGTCAGGCGGTGTGTAATGCACAGGGTGCCATCAACAATGTGACACCCAGGGAGGTACTGTGACTACTATACATGGCACACATGACCTCTACCAACAGTATGTGAGGGAAAACTTTCATGAGGGACATCTTCTTGGCGATATTAGATATAACCTACAGCCCTGGCTGATGACACCAATCTTAAGACTGATCCAATCCAGGTTTACAGCTATGCCCTATTACAAACTAAGATCTTTGAGGAGTGTGTCTTTAGGCTGTTGAAGGTATACTTTCACAGCCTGGATATTTTCTTGGTGTCCTGCAGTATGTCCCTGGCACATGTGCTAAAATCTTTGTAGTATGTGTAATGCTATATAGTATGATTCTTAGGAGGCAGTTACAGCATGAATGGGAGTTGTAGGGGTAACATCTTTCAAGGCATCTGTTGCGGAGGCTGAACCAGATGAGGAGTCAGTGGATCAGGCAACAATAGAGACTGTACATGGTAGATGGAGGTGGGTTCATTATGCTGTGGCACTGACAAAGAGGCAGCAACTTGCACACAGCTTCAGCCCAGAGTAGAGTGTATGCACTGCAGTTAAAGTGATGCATGCAAACCCAACACAAGACTGTGCTTACCCATGCATAGGCCGTACTGTGCATCAGACATAGGCAAACCAAGTAACAAAGCACAAATGGCAGGTTCAACAGCAAAGTGTTTGTGGAGAATGACTGTTCATTGTACACCAGACAAAAGAGTAAATTTATTCTATTATTCACTGAATGTCGAGAAGCAGGTGTGAGATTTAGACCACTGTACCCAGCTATCTTCAAAATATTTTTCCCTGGAGGGACAAAATCATTTTTTGATGAAGTATATGCTAAGGAGGAAATACAAAAGTTTGTCCAACAAAAAGTGAGCTGTGAAACAGGAGATTCTGCTTCTTGTTTTTCTGGTAATAAAGAACATAGAGAAACTGTGCCAGTGAAACCTTTTTCCAGTGTAAACCAAAAGACACCACACTGCCAAAGGAACAGAACCAGACACCAGGTATTTTAAGCACTTTTGTTTGGTTTATGATCGAACTTCATCAGAAAACACATGCCCTAACCAAACCACCTCTTTTATATCAAAAATTAAACAATCATGTGACCATGTAAACCAATAAAAATTCTTTCAGTCAAGTAAGAAAAACAAATTTAAAGAGACATAGTTATGTAAAACCAGTATAAAAACATATACATATTATTTATAAACATACAGATTCAATGTTACTTCATAACCTTTGCATCTGTAAAAAAACATTTTACATTAATAGTCTCGTTCAAACTAGGAAACTGGTCTGCACCCAAATAAATTTGCCATCTGCTTTCTTTACATTCTAGCAAGGTTTTAAAATCACCACAAAATGTTCCTGGACCAACATAATCAAGCACAAATAAAGAAAACTTTTTGTAAATTTCACAAACGGCTGCATGCCATGCCAAAGCATTAGTCATGTCTTTATTTCTAATGGCCAATGTGTGTTCATATATCCTTTTATTTAAACATCCAATAGTCTTGCCCATATAAAAGCAAGAACAGAAAAGACATAAGGCAACATAAACAACATGACTGGATTTGCAATCGAAATGGGCCTTAGCCCATATAGTCTTTTTGAGATGTCTGATCTCTATAGAATTAGCACTGACAATGTTTCTACATTGTTTACAGTGGTCACAAGGGAAGGAGCCAAACGATTCATGTCCTACATGAGCTTTGACAACCTTGTCATTCTCAAGGAGTCTTGATGTTCACAACCCTTTTATAAGTAAACAAAGGTTTGTTACCTACAATTTTGGCAAGGTCCGGATGTCCTAACACAACCTTCCAATTCTCTCTAATAATATGCTTAATCAAAAACATGTTGTTAGAAATAGGTATACGAAAACCCAACCTATATTTATCATTGTTACAATGGGAAATGGGAAGCAAACTTCCGTCCAAACCCAAAATAGGACTTGCAGTGTGGCTTCTAAGGTTTATCACTTCATCAGAAATCCTCTTAACCCAAAAAGTGTCATACCCTCTTTGTGTAAAAAAGTGAACAAGCCGTCAACTTCTACCAAAAAAGTCGCCTGATCACTTGTTAATCTGCTCAAACAGATAAACTGCCCTTTGACTACAACTTTTTTTATGTGTACAGGATGTAAACTGTCTTTGTGCAGATATCGGTTAACAAACTTAGATTTCCTAAAAAATCCTACTAGAAAATTCAATTCAGTCAGAGTCAAATTCCAAATGGATGTCCAAAAAGTCAATGACATGTCCAAAACCACCTAAAGTGAACCTCAAAAAGTCAGTGCTAGCATTCAAATCAGTTACAAATGATGAAAAAAGTCAAATAATCTCCTTTCCAAATAAAAAACAAATAATCACTGTAACATTTATACATTAATATATTGCCAGCTAGAGGATGTTTTATCAAGTGTTTCATCTCCCACATAGTCATTACTAAATTGGCAAATGATGGTGCAACCCTAGAGCCCATTGCAACACCTGAAATTTGCTGAAAAAACACATCACCAAACTTGAAAAAGTTGTTAGCCAACACAGTTTCCATTAAAACACTAATAGTATTGATCTTTTCATAGCTAAACATTGTATAGTGAGTTAAATACTCCCTTAAAAATCTAATCCTGTCTCCTGATCAATACTTGTGTATAAAGATGTAATATCTAAGGAAGCGAACACAGAAGTGGTGTCCATATCTTTCAAACTACTTAAAGCTTCAAGCAAGTGCCAAGAATCATGTAGAAAAAATTCTGACTTCTGAATAACTGAATTAAGAACTTGGTCTAACCATAACGAAATAGGTTCAGGCTTAGAATAAGCAGCAGACACAATAGGTCTAAAGGGAGGCTTAGACCTATTCTTATGGACCTTGGGTATACCAAACAGAGTGGACAGTTTTGAATATTCGACTTGCATGTTTCTGTAAGTCGAATGACTAATACTCCCTTGACAAAACAGATCAAATAACAAGACATCCACTTTTTTTAAACGTCTTTGAATATAAACTGAAACCTGTCTGTAACTATTTACATCACTCAAAAGATCAAAAATAGCACTTTCATAATCAAGTGGTTTCATAATTACAATAGCCCCACCCTTGTCAGCCTTCATGACACATAAATCTTTGTTACTTGCTAAATCAAGCAAAGCTTTTCTCTCACCACTTGTTAAATTAGCTAAAGGTGCATTATGCTGACATAAGTCTCTAGACTGTTTTTCACATAAACTGCCAAAAACTTGTAAAGTGGGGCAAAAACAGGATTATAAGTACTCTTCCCCTTAAACTCATTAACAGGGACCTGACTCGCTAATAAACCATCACACATATACTTCAAGTTTAACTTTCTCAAGTACAGCTTTAAATCAGTGATTAAATTAGTAATATTCCCCCTGTTATTTGGAATGAAAGAAAAAAACACGTTGCAAAACAGACTTAACATCTTTCTGTAAGGTTTCACTACTTAAATTA
Source organism: Protopterus annectens (assembly GCF_019279795.1). Lineage (NCBI taxonomy): Eukaryota > Metazoa > Chordata > Ceratodontiformes > Protopteridae > Protopterus > Protopterus annectens. Next base: position 627,292,421 of record NC_056751.1, on the reverse strand, counting down.
AAAACATCAATCATAAAGTCTAGTTTTTCTTCTTCTTCTTCTTCTCCCAAACCTTGGTGTTATTGTGGTCATTGTTCGACCATTTGGGAGTCTTTTGGTTCCCCGCTTTGTCCACTAAAAAAGGTCCAGTGGTATTGGATGGAAGGGGAACGGGGGTAGCAACTGTGACCTGAGCATTATTAGCTACCACTGTACTATTGCTTGAATGCCCAGGTTCACTATGAGTCATACTGGACGATGCAACAACTTCAGAGAACGCTCTTCCGTCATTACTGATGCCCATTTGGTCTACCCTATTAGTAGACTTAAAGTCCCTTCACTGAATAGGGTAAGCCAAGTTGTTCTTATAAACTGTGAAGTCTCTATTTAATGTTTTCTGTTTCCTGTTAATAATTGATATTTTTTGTCTGTCCACTTTAACTGAGATCCCACAATACAAAGTTCTTCACCTGGAAAAACAATTTGAAGACTGTATTTTGGCCTCCAAATTCTCCATTTCAATTTTAAGCTCTTGAAAATTATTCTTATAGTGGGAAATAAGCTGGTTCATAACTGTTAGCCCAGTGTTATTAAAAAGTTCAACTAACTGATTATACAGAATGGCCCCTTGTTTAACACAATTGGGAAATCTGAAGAACCTTAAACCACGAGATACTCAGCTATGTCTGATGTTTTCCTTGAGGTAAGCTATCTCAAGTTGTAAAACTACAGTCTTTGACATCAGTTTTTCCAAAGAGAAAATGTCATTCTTACAAACGTCAAATTCATCTAAACCAGTATTTTCGTTTGAAACACTTACTAGCGCTACATCAGTGTTCACGTTGAAAGGATTTAAAAATGTGAGTGACATCACACATGCACTGAAAGAGATGAAGAATTGACTGAGCCTGCATTAGCTGACAAAATAGAATTAACACTGTCCTTATGGGATAAGTTTACACGTGAATGCTGTATTGCCGTAAAACCGCTCTCCCCACTGTGGTGATGACGTCCAACATTACTGCCGTAGTTGCTCTGGAAAGGGGAGAAGCCCTCTTGAATCACAACAACAATAATGGCTGAAATCTGCTCATTGAAAGCAGAAAAGTTATCCAAAGTAGGATGGGTGAATAAATCCAATAGTCCATCTTGTGAAAGCTCCACTCCAACCATGGCAAAACAATGTCAATGCAAAACTCTGTAGAAAAATGACCTCCTCTCCCAACAAACAAGGTAAACTAAAAGACACCATAATGCCAAAGGAACAGAACCAGACACCTGGTATTTTAAGTGCTTTTGTTTGGTTTATTATCAAACTTCATCAGAAAACAAATACCCTACTCAAAAAATTAAACAATTATGTGACCATGTAAACCAGTAAAACTTCTTTCAGTCAAGTAAGAAAAAGCAAATTTAAAGAGACATCGTTATATAAAACCAATATAATTCCAGTGTGTCAATGGAAAATGCTTGAGAGAGGGGAAAAAGACTCGAGAGTTGACTAGAAGAATCGACATTATGTTGGAAATGAAGCAGAGACAAGATCTGGGAGATGGAGATGAACAAGAATAAAACCAGAACCTTGGAAATTGACAAATGTGGGATTGCAAAGTATTTAATTATATTTGTGAAACATGACAGAACAAGTAAATCTGGAAATATTGAACTCTTTTTGACTTTCTTAAACTTGTAGGGGACTCTAAAGCATATGCCCTTCTTCATGTCATTAATGTTTGGAACAATAGTTAGGAGAGGGAAGGAGAAAGAGAAAGCTAACTTTAAGTAAAACATTTTTTCTAATGGTACTATTTTGATAGTACATGATTTTCTTTGCATGTTATTTTTAAGTGTAATGGGGATACTGCTGTAAATAGGTGCTCCTGTTTTTCTTTCTTTTTTTCTTCTTTTTTTTACCTTCTACTTCCTTTCACCTTGTATAGTTTTAAAAAAAATGAAGGCACTGTGATGTTTAAATAATCTGGTTAAAAGAGCATGACAAAAGAAAAAGTTGTGTGCTTTTTCTTATTCTTGCACAGGAGAATGACTGGATTAAGGCCCTTAGCTTGCTTTAGTAACAAGTTTTAAGAGAAAGCAAATATATGATAAAGAATATTGAATATTGCGAGGCATTTTTTTCTAGTAAATATACGTATGCTTAGCAGTGTTGTATCTGGTTATCATGTCTCTAGGAGACAATCTGATAAAAGAGAAATGGCTAGGAAATCATGTTCTCTGAAAACATTCAAGTGTTTTCCCAGCTGAAAGTGCTATAAAGATAAGACAAAAAACAGACAGCACTTATTAGAAGCATAGGCTGTACTGTTCGTCTTAGCATGGATAACCTTTCTTTTAGGTTATCTCAAGTTTTTGAGTGTGGCTGTCTGTTTGAAACATTTGTTCCTACTAGGAGGCTAAAACTTCAATATTTGAAGATGTACATAGTTTTGTGTGTGATTTATTTCTTTTTTTTCAAAAATTTTTATTAAACACATTTTATATATATAATGAACACCAATAAAATAGATAACATACACATAAAAGGAAGAATTCAGCAAACAATCCATTAATAACCCAAAACAAATAACTAAATAAGTAACTATATACATAAGTGCAACTTGCCAAAACCATATAAATTATTAAATTTCTATTTTTTAAAATAAGCTGCTATGTAGAGAGAAGAATAACTTGTTATAGGCTCCTATAGCCAACCAGCATTATTAATGGATGTGAGTCAATGATTTATTAGAACATAATCTATTACCTCCCTCAGGACAAAATATAAGAGAAACCAAAACCAAAGGGGTTATAGACCTATTACAAAATATGATTAAACAGTATGGACTAGAACTCAATAAAATTAGAGTGTACTTTTTGATTACCCTTGAGATATTTACGGGCTGTTAGGTATTTAGTTGCTATTTGCTTGAACCCTTTCCAAGTACTTAGGGCTCTATCCTTCCAGTTCAGGGTAATGTAAAGTTTAATTAAAGAAAAAAGAGTTATTAGGATTTGGGTTTATAAATATGTCAAGCCAGGAGGAGGGATATGCAGTAGTGAAAATTCTCAAGAAAGGGTGGATTTTTCATAGCCCATTTTTTGTAATCTAATTTTAAGGGAGTACCAAAGTTTATAGACACATTTACAACTCTAAAATATGTGCAAAAGGTCGGCTTTTTGTTGATCACAATAGGAGCAAAAGGGGAAATAGAAGTATTAAATTTATTGATAATGGAGGGGGTGAGGTAAGCATTATTGGTGATCATAAGTTGTGTATGACTAAGTTTCTTAAAAGAGGATAAGTTAGATGTCACTGAGAAGGACTGAGTTATTTGCTTCATAGATAATTTAGGATTCAATTCCATCCAGTATTTTGAAAAAAATAACATCATTTTGGTATCTGATCGAAGCAATTAGTTTGTAAGTGCTTGAGATCCTTTTTTTCCTTCTTAACAATAATGACCATAACATTTTGGAGGTATTTATATCATTAACATTTATACTGCGTTATGGCAAAACAATAGCACATAATTCTCTGACCTGTCTTAAGATAATGCTGTAACTCATGGGGAGTTTTAAAGCTAATTTTAAGTCTGAGATGGAACGGCTAATAAAAGGGAGAAGGTCAGTAATGCATTTCTGTTTTAGTAGCGGGAATTTGCTTAAGTCAAGCATAGAGTTATTTAGCTTAAGGTTAGGGTTAAGGTGCAGCCTTAAGGTTGAAAGGAATAAAAAGCATTGGTTAGATTCAGTGACCCAAACAGATTTTGAATCAAATTTATGCTATTTTTTTTAAAGCATTACTTTTAGGGCATTTCAAGCTTGATTTACTAAGGAAAAGGGGGAGCCTTAAGGTTGAACTTAAGAGACCTAATGTAATTATGAATTAGCACTATCCATATCGGAGAGCAGGAGCTGTTATTTGGGATAAATTCCACTATTTCTACAATTCTAGTGCTATTTATAATAATATAGCATAACTTAAAGTCTGGGAGGTTTAGACCACCTCTATCGTTGGGCCAGATCAATTTCTGGTAAGCGATTCTTATTTACTTAGGAGACCAGATGAACTTGGCAAGAAAGGAATGGACTCTTTTAAAGAAGTTATGTACTGAGATCCAGGAAATCTTGAACGAATAAAGCAGTCTTCGTAGGATATTCATCTTGTCCATAGCAACTTTAGAGGTGAAGTTTGTTCCATTTGTTAAAGTCTTGTTGTGTGTCTGTCCAAAGTTTAGTGATATTATTTTGGTGGAATAAATTAGGATCATTAAGGAACATTACTCCCAAATATTGTATGGAATCTTTTAACCAAACTTCAAAAGTATGAATATTTCTGAAGAAATTCTGTGGCAGATTAATCAGAACAATTGAAGATTTCTCCAGGTTTACTTTGTAGTTCGAGACTTTATTACGTTAGCAGGTTTTAGGGGGGTATTGGAGGTGTTTTTTTTTTTTTTTTTTGCGGGCTTTGTAGGATGTGATATAGACTCAAATGGGTATGACTAGAAAAAAAATTATAAAAGATCAACCTGCCAAACACTATATGCATGTAACACAAAAGCTGGACCTAGACATTTAACAAAAAGCTGTTATACATAAAAGGTGGGAATCATTTTTAAGACAGTCATGCTTTCTGTAGTGTCTTTAAAAGTGAATGGTCTCAAAGATAAATACAAAAAAGAAAGAGTAGTGAACTATATTAAAAAATGTAGAGTGCAAATAGCTGTACTACAAAAGACACACTTGGAAAGAACGGAACATGTAAATTTGATAAAGAAATGTTTTCAGGGTGGTTATTCAGCGGAATACTTGGGGTATAGGAAAAGAGGAGTACTTAAATTAATTGCAACAGGAGCTCCAATAGTGATAGAAGAAGATAAAAAAAAGATAATAATGGTAAATTTGTAGTACTAAGGGGCTACTGGCAAGAGAGGGGGATTACACTGGCATGTATTTATATTCCACCTAAAACTGCTATGATGGAGCTTAAGAAAATTCTTGGAGAAAGAATCGGCTTTTAGCAAGGAATATTACTTATAAGTGGGGTCTGAAATTTGATTTGCAACAGTGAAGATGTGTTTGGGGGACACAGGAGGCAAAAAAATAACAAAGGAGGATAGATTTTTGAAGACATTTGTGAATATATTTGGCATGGAAGATGTGAATTGAGTACTAGAAGTTTGGAATGAATTTGCATATTATTCTGCAAGATTCATAAACTGGACTAGGCTAGACATTATTTACATTTCACAGGAGCATGTGCGTTTAATTGAAGGTCTTCATGTGTACCCAGCAACTATTTCAGATCATGTGACAATAATAACTAAAATAAAAACACAAGGTAATAAAATAAAAACAAGGCACTGGTGCTTTCCCACCTATCTGTTTAAAAGAGAAGAATTTAAGGAATAGGTAGTGGAAATTATTCAGGAGCTATTAGAGAAGATAGTAATTTCTTCTGAAAATGTAAATGGGGAGTAGGATAAAAAAGTAGAGTGTAAAAATAGGGTGGGAATAAAAAGAATTGGAGATATGGTAAAGAAGTAACAAGAATTATTTAGACGGACTGGCAAATGTTAAAGTATTGAAAAATAAGTGGAATCCCACATAATAAAAAGAAGAGCAACTGCAGAATGCTAAACAAAAAATAAGGGATTACCTCAATAATATGCATGCGTTTAGAAAGATTGCTGTTAAGCAACTGTTTTTGATAATAATTCTAGAGCACAAAAACTTTTAGCACAATGAATCAGGCAGCAGAAATTAGAAAGGGCTGTTGCCAAGCTTAGGGAGCCTATAACAAGGAAGGTAATGAGATCCTGTAGAGGTATTAGAAGTATTTTGGAAATTTTATGAAAATCTGTATAAAACAGAGAAATATGCAAATCAAAGATAAGGTACACATGGAAGTGTTTATGGAAGAATTAAATATGCCAAGGTTAGAGGTAGATGAGGCTCCTTTACTAACAGGATAGGAGGAGATGAGATAAAAATGGTGATGTATAAGCAGTCTACAGGATAGTCCCCAGGAATAGAGGGTACTCCCGTGGAAGTTTGGAAACTAGGAGGGAAGAAACTGATGAAGATCTGGAAGGTTTTGTTTAACAGTATTTTAAGAGGAGGAGGAGGAGTACCAACATCCTGGAAGAAAGTGATGGTAGCTGTAATACTTAAAGATGGTAAAGATTTCATTTATTTATTTATTTATTGACATTTGTTAACCAGGTTAGTCCAACTGAGCCAGGGGCCCACTTTTGGTGGAGACCCGAGAAGAAAAGCTCCAGAAATACAATTATGATATTTACAAAATATTAAAGTAGGGTCACAGAAATACAGTAAAGTCAAAAAATTTGTGCACAGCAGTACAATGCATAGGTAAAACAGTTTCCAGAATTTGAGAACAGTATATAACATAGGCCAAATAATTAACAAGATCCTTCAGATCCTGCTTCATACTGGCCCATTTCAATGTTAAACCATGATTATAAAGTATTTATGTCCATAATGGGTAAAGGAATGGGCAAATGTGATGCCAGGATTGATAGATATCTATCAGTGTGGTTTTGTGGAGGGAGGCAAACATTTAACAACATTAACACACCATTGATCCAGTCAGAAACAGAATGTAAGAAAATACCACTGTTGGTGGGTTTTGATGCAGAGAAAGCATTTGAGAGAATAAGTTGAGACTTTGAGCAGTGCAACGGAAATATTTGCATTCCCTGATAAAATTATAAGGTTGATTAGGAGGATATGTGAAGAATCGGAGGTGAAAATTAGTGTGGGTGAGCAGAGGAACCAGGCAGGGTGTCCTCTGCCCCCTTTGTTATTTGAATTATATTTACTACCATTGACAAAGAAAATAAGGTACTCAGAAATTCAAGGATACAATTCGTATAGTAGTAAGGAAAAGCTGGCTTTATTTGCAGATGATAGTATTTTATACCTGATAAAACCAGGAAAGGAAATTTCAGTGTTGTGGAACATTTTGAGACAGTTTCATATCTTTTCAGGATACAAAGTTAATGAAGCCAAAACAAAGGTAATAGCAGTAAATTGTGTACCCACCCACACACAAATTGTTTCAGTAATATCCATATTTATGGGGACATTATAAAATGAAGTATTTAGGAGTATGGATTAAAAATGATACTGGTGTGGCAGGTAAGAATATGTAGGAAGAGACTAATCAAAAGTTAATACAAAAACTGAGCAACTGGAAGCTCTGTTATATGGATATTGATAGTAAGATACAAGCCGTTACAATGTTTTTAGTCCCTTTAGTCTTTTACACAGGTCAGGCATATTTTTATCAGCCAGAGGAGAAGTTGTGGATAACAATAAAGAACCGAAAGATTTTATCTGGGAAGGGAAGATGGCAAGAGTCAAGTGGGATAACTGGGATTCTTCCAATAGAACAAGGCAGATTGGGATTGCCTGATTTGAAAGGGTATTTCAGAGCTACACAGTTAAGGCTCCTATACACAGCACAAGCAGACACTTATAATTCAAAGTGGAAAGGGATGATGGTGAAATTGGGAGGAAGCTCAAGAAACAAGGAGAGTCTGGGATTTTGAACGCAGACCTTTAAGGAGAATAACAATGATTATGCAGAATATTATATTCATAAAGTAGCAGAAAGTATTCTGGGAACCAAGCCAACACAGCAACAAAATCTAGAAGATTTTGGATTTTTGCTTGGTTATGTTTTATACCCCAAATAGACTTCAGAGAATTTTTCCTCAGGTAGGCAGCAAATGTTGAAGGTATGATGAGGAAGAAAGAGGTAATTGGGAACATATTTTCTAGGAGTGTAATGAGTTGGCAGACTTTAAAGATTCCCTGCAGACTATTATATTAGAGATTCTGGGTGAGGACATTGGTGTAACTAGGGAAATGATTTTTCTGAGCTATGATACAGAATCGGAATTACCTAGACATAGTAAGGCCTTGCTGAGTCTAATTATGGTGGCTGCCAAAAAAAGCAATTACTACAAAATGGAAATCAAAGTCTAAACCAACCATATATAGATGTATAATATAGTAACAGAGATAAAACAACTTGAATTGGGATATTTAGAAAAGGGTAGGAGCAAATTACACAGGAAAAATGGGAACTGTTGGAACAATACATACAGGGAGGAATGAGGTTTAAAGAAGGCAGGATCTGATTGAGCTGTATATTGTTTGACTGACAGTGATTGTGTAGATTATAAGTGATGTATAATGTCTGCAACTAAAATTGTGTCTTTATGGTCTGTGATGTGAAATGGTTGCAACAGGAACTGGGTCAATATGGTTTGTTTTCATTTATATAACTGTATGATTGCCTATGTCATAAGTGATAATTTAATACAGATGCTTCTTGTTAAAAAAGAACAAATGTCAGGACTAATCATGAAAGTTTGGAGAAGCAATAAACATCAGAGAGTATCTCACTGAGGAAGCTATAAAGGAGGATATTCTAGTAATCAGTAAATACTTTCAGTTGCTGGCTGATAGCAGTGAACACAGTGGCATTCTAATCCTTATATTTGATGGGCCAAGTTTTAAGAATACCACTGGACAAAGGAACTTTTAACATAGACAGTCATTCCAGAGTAAGACTGCATGGCATATCCAGAGCTTCTGCAAATATAAATGCTGATATTAAAAAAAAATAAATAAAAGGAGAGACATAGAGAGAACTCAAACATTTCTTGAGTATGATGAAGTTATTTAGGAAGTTTATTCGCTAACTAGATGAAAAGGCAAATCATTAACATCCTCTCAGAAAAAATAATCATCAGTCAGTCGTAAGCAGCAATTAGCGTTCGCTGCACTGAAGATGTAGCTGCTGTTGTCAACAGTTCACATATTGAGTTATGTAATTTAGAAGTTGAAAATGTTTGTGGATGCATCTTCATTCAAACTGAGCAATATTGCTACTAAAGTAGTGGAGACTAGTTCCCTGAGGCATATGCCTTGAGGTCCTAGATTCAAGTGATGCATACCTCTCAGCTGTGCATATTTTCACAGAATGTCCAGATCTTTGCCTTATATTTGGTCTGTTTCTCATAACATTTGTAGTTTTCTGGCAAATCACTGAGCAGGATGATCTGTGAACTGAACTTACCAAATAACGACATACATTTGAGTTTCAGACTTCATACCCTTCAGAAAAATACATGCTAACACAAATCCTCTTGTTCTGACAATGTTCTAAGTTTGTAAGAGACATATTTAACATCTGGCCCTATTTTGGGCCCTTGTCCCCCCATTATGTCAGGCTTTGTCCAGATTTATTGCGCTAAAACATTGAGAGGTGTGAAGTGATGCACTCTGATCAAGAGAAGGTGCTTGCGTCACCTAGGATTATGAGAGGTTTTAAAAACACAGTCTTAGGATAGTACCTTTAAAGTTTAAAGGACATTTTCAGAAGCTGTGGGTAAGCTTGTTGGGCAGAAAAGCAATAGAAATAATTCTGTTTTGGATGCAAAGATTCCACATGCAAAGAATGAAGTATGCATATGGAAGTATATTCGTACATCAAAAAGGCAAACTGTCGAATGGGAACTGGTCAGTCAACTAATTATCAAAAAAAAAAAGGATAGACATATTTTTTGCAGGGGCAAGCTCTTTGCACCCCCATAACCCCTGCTAATTTTATATGTGTGTGTGTTTATATATATATATATATATATATATATATATATATGTATATGTGTGTGTGTGTGTGTGTGTGTGTGTGTGTGTGTATGTGTGTGTGTGTGTGAGAGTGTGTATATACATATATATATATATATATATATATATATATATATATATATATATATATATATATATATATATATTAGACTCTATGATTTGAGTTCTATACAGCAGTCATTGAGTCTGTTCTCAGCTCATCCATAACAGTGGGGTTTGGTCTATGTCTAATCATGACAAAAATAGGTTACATCGAATAGTCAGGTCTAAAAATATCATTGGTGCTAGTTTGCCCTCCTTACAGGACCTGTACTAATTCCAGAGTCATGAAAAGGGCAGGGAAAATCATCACCGACCCTTCACATCCAGGCCACCATCTTTTTGAACTGTTACCATCAGCCAGGCATTATAGATTAATACGCACCAAAACAAGCAGATATAAGAACAGTTTTTTTCCACAGGCCATCAAGTTCATGAACAGTTAACTCAGCTTATTGAGCTCTGGTATTGTTTTTCCCAAGCCTCCAAGGATTCAGCAGTATTGTTTACATATTGTTAATACCTGTTTCTTTGAGAGTTTATTTCAGTATTTCTTGCACCGAGTTGCACTTTGCACCTTGTATGCATATTTACTTTTTTTTGCTTTGTTTTTAATAGTTGCATGTATGTCGTTTGTCTTGTTCTTAATAGTTGTATGTATTTTGTTTATGTAATTTATACCTGGAGAGTCACTGAAACTGGAGTCAAATTCCTTGTATGCATGCATACTTGGCCAATAAATATAATTCTGATTCTGATTTAATAGAGAAGAATAGAGATATTAAGCTTGATGAAAGAAATAGTTTACAGAAAGTCAATAAGACCTGAGATTATAGAAATCTGATAAAACAAACACAGTAATCAAGACTATTAACAGAAATTCATGTGATATAAGAGAAATAAATAGGCTGTATTACTGCGCACCTAAATTATATACTTCCGCGGTGGTGCAGTGGTACCATTGTTGCCTCACAGCAAAAGGTTCTTCCGTTCGATTCTCGGCTTGGATTGGGAGTGCCTTCTGTGTGGAGTCTGCATGTCCTTCCCGTGGTTGAGTGGGCGTTCGAAAGACATGCGTTGAATGGACGTGCCTTCGTTGAAGGTTGGGCGTTGGTCTGGCAACTCGACACCATAAAAACCAACTGCCAATCATTAGCGGACCGGAGTTCCGTTGTGGCGACCCCTAACCGGGAAAAGCCGAAAGACCAACAACAACTGTGCACCTAAATTAATAACAGGTTAAACAAACAAAAACAAAAGCAGAGAGCAATAAGGGAAAGGAAGGGAAGAAATCAAACGCCATCATGGAAGTATCGAATAGAGAGAACTATAAAGTAATTAAGGCAAGAAGTGTCTGTGTTAGTGAGTATAGAAGTGGAAAAAGACAAACAAAAGTATTTAGAAAGATAGACGTGATAAAAGCAAAGCACAGTATCAGAATTGACCGGGATCTGTCACACATTATTCCGAATAACCTAAAGATATTAGCACAGGCAGAATAAACTTAGAAGATATGCAGATGAATATAAAGGAGAAGTACAAAATGAGCAATTCATTGATGACCCAAAAAAGTTTTATAGAGAACTGGGAAACAAAGCAAAAGGAATAAAAACACCACCAAAAAAAGAAGAAATAGACACATTTTGGTGAAACATCTATGAAGATCCTGTGGAACTTAATAAAGTTTCTGAATGGATAGAAGGAGTCAAAGAAACAGTAAACAAGTACAAGATATGAAATGGGGTGAAGTAACGGCCAGTGAAACTGAAACAAAATTAGGAAAACTCCAGGCCTAAATGCAGTACCTAACTTCTAGCTAAAAGTATTAACAGCTTTGCAAAAATATTTAGCCCTGAGTAAAAACTACTGTGTGCATCCCGAACAGACACCAATCTAGTTAACAACAGGAAAAATGATACTCCTCCTTAAAAGTGAACCTGCAAGCTAACCTAAAAACTATAGACCAATAACTTGCCTTCCAGTGATGTACAAACTGTATAATGGAATTGATGCAGACAGTTTATAGTCATTTAGAAGAAAACTCAATCATGTCAATAGTCATACTAGAAAATTGTAGAAAGGGGAAGAATCTTAGTATGGCATTTTTAGACTACAAAAAACATTTGACAGTATGCCACCTTCATGGATAAAGGAACACTTAAAGATGTATAAGATTCACCCTACACTGATCAGTTACATTACAGTGACCATGAAACAGTGGAAAACCACTTTGCAGCTAAGCCATGATAAAGGACAATACAGTTGTGTAAAATCTTGCCATAATGGTAGATGTCCTTCTCTTCACTGTTGCAGTATTCCTTACAGTAGGGTTTCCCTGCCTTGGGCAGCCCAATGTCTGCCCAATATAGCAAAGCTTTAGGTTGTAGTAGAGATATCGTACATCACACACATGCTCCCTGCACACAGTGTATGGTGTAAAGTGACATAACGGATGCACCATTCTCAGAACTGAAAAGCCCGAGGAGGAGGAACAAACAGTCCAAGGAGAAAAGAGGAACGTGCACTCAGAAGGAGAAAGAAGCAGGGGAATGAGGGAGGGTGCAAATGCTGCAACAGTAAAGAGGACATCTACTGTTATGGTAAAAATTTACACAACTGCACTATGTCCTTCTTTATCACTGTTGCAGTATTTCTTACAGTAGGGAGAGTACAAAAGCTCAAGAGGAAAGGATGAAGGTTCAGCAGAGCCTTCAAGAAAGTCATGCAGGATAGCCCTGGCAAATCCTGCTCTAGCCTTGGAAACCACGTTCAACTTATGGTGCTTGGTAAAAGTTTCACAGAAGTCCAAGTAGCTGTCTCAGGGATGGATTTGGTATCCAGTCTTTTGAAAAAAGGACCAAAAGAAGCAACAGCCCTGCTAGAATGAACCTTAATAGAAGAAGAAAGGAGTGAAAAGAGTAACGAATGGAAATGGCCGTAGATATCCATGAAGAAATAGCTTTCTTAAAAACAGCCAAACCCAAAGACCTAGGATGAAACGAGAATAAATATTGCTCAGATTTATGAATGGCTTTAGATTTATCCAAATAATATCTGAGTTGTCCATGAAAATCCAAGGTGTGAAGAATCTTCTCACTAGCAGACTGTGGAGAAGGGAAAAAATAGGCACATGAGTAGACTGATTAAGAAACAACTCATTAACCACCTTGGACATAAAAGAAGGATTAGTGTGAAGAGATACCCTGTCCTTATGAAAAATTAAAAAAGGAGGAAGAGCCATAAAGGTCAGCAGTTCAGACACCTGTCTGGTTGAGGTAAGGGCCAAAAGAACTGCCTTCCAAGAACACTTCTGTAAAGAAGTTGAAGGTGCAGGCTCAAAAGGAGCACAAGTCAATTTTTCCAAGACAAAATGAAGGTCCCATGAAGGAAGAATATGCTTCATGTGGGGCCTAATACGAAGGACACCTTTAAGGAATTGTTTGACCTCAAATCTAGAAGCCAAAGGAGGAATCAAAGGCAGACAAGCAGACATGGCTGACAGGTGGGCTTCAACAGAAGAGTATACCAACTGAAGCATTAAACAACTCAGACAAATAAGAGAGAACCAAAGGAACTTCCACAGAAAGTGGATCCAGGTTGCGAGCAAGACACCAAACAGATAATCTCTTCCATTTGGATAAGTAAGATTTCCTGGTAGTGGGTTTTCTGACTTCCTGCAGAAGCCGAAACACGTCCTCAGAAAAAAGGTGCATAAAAGGGATCAAAATGCTATCATCCACAGTATCAGTTGAAGAGTGGACAAATGGGGATGGATGAGAGACCCCTTATCCTGTGTGAGTAGGTCTACCCTGTGAGGTAACTTGTGATGATTGTCCCTGGCTAAATGCAGAAGAAGAGGGAACCAATGCTGTCTGGGCTAAAAGGAGATCACCAACAAGATTTTGGGAGCATCTTGTTATATCTTGAACAGAATCCTCTGTATGAGAGGAAGGGGAAGAAAGGCATAAAGAAACACCCCCTTCCAGGAAAAAGATAGGGCATCCACCTTCCAAGTCAGAGGACATGGGACTCTGGTGCATAAGAGAGAAAGTTGTCTGTTCAGAGGGCAGGCAAAAAGATCTACTTGAGGAGTACCCCACTGGTGTGTCCAGAAATGTGTCTCTGTGAAGCATCCACTCGTGAAATTGTTACTGACCTACACAGACAGTCTGCCACAGTGTTCTGAGCTGAAGGAACATAAACAGCCTGAAGAGTCACCTGATACTGGACAGCTAGATCCCAAACCTGAAGAGCTAGTTTGTACAAGAGGTAAGACTGCCCCCCCCACTTGCTGATGTGCCACATCACTGTGGTATTATCTGTGAAGATGTTGCAGGGCCTTGGAAAGAAAAGAAAATGGAAGGCTTGAAGAGCCAAGAGAAGGGCTCTCATATCTTTGATTTTGATATGGTCCTTCCTTTGAATAGTCCAAAGGCTCTGAACCTTCAGAGGGCCAAAGGAGGCTCCCCACCCCGCATCTGAGGCATCTGAAAAGGGTTCCTAAGTGGGGATTGGAGGCTGAAAAGGAGACATGAGAGAAGAGGAGCTGGAAAGTCTAATGGATGAGAATGTTGAACCCAGACTGACTTTAGGAACCACTGTAGCTTTCTCATATGAAGTCTGGACAGAAGAAACATAAGAATGGTGGAAGCAATGTATCCCAGAGCTCTTAGAAACACTCTGGCTGTAATGGCAGCCAAAGGAAGAAGGGATTGAAAGAAAGCAATCAGAATCAAAGCCTTGGGAGGAGGCACGGATGCAAGCATTGGAATGGCCTGGAGCCAACAACCAAGAAAAACATAATCCTGAGAAGGAGTCAGAAAGGATTTTTGGAAATTCACCATAAACCATAGGTTTTGCAGAAGACAAATAGTATAGTGAAGATGCTGAAGCAAAATCTCTGGAGAGGAAGCCTGAATAAGCAGGTTTTCCAGATAAAGAAGGATCTGTATCCCGATCATCTTGCAGAAAGCAATCACAGGAGCGAGGCATTTGGTGATGACATTGGAGAAGTAGAGAGACCAAAGGGCAAAGCAGAGAACTGAAAATGCAAGGAAGCAACAGAGAAACTTAAACATTTCCTGAAAAGGGGATGAATAGGAATATGGAGGGGCTAGGAAGGCCTGAGGAAGAAAAAGAGGAAAGAAGGTTTGAATGGATAACATTTGAAAGGAAGGAGCCTTCAAAAAGGTGTTGAGCTGGGAAAGATCTAGAATTGGTCTCCAAGTGCCTTCTTTCCTGGGAACCAAAAACATTCTTGAATAAAATCCCTTCCCTTTTGAGGAGTCAGAAGTGCTTGGATGGTTCCTTGAGACAGAAGTCTATTAGGAACATCTGGAAAAAGGGACAGCTGTTCCTGAGGAATTTGAGGTGTGCCAAAAAAAGGGGGAAGGGATGTCCAAACCATGTAATACCCCTGACAAATGAAGGATAGAATTCGAGTCCTGAATGATCCATAGCAAATTTGTAAGGGATATGGAAAGATGAAGAGATAGAGGAACCTAATTAAGGAGGGAGGGAGGGAAGAATGTAGCCAAACAGAACATGGGTTGTCAGGAAAAGGAGACTTCTGAGACTTAGGAGTCTGAATACACTTAGCAGGAGGAGTCCTTCTAGAACCCTTTTTACCTTTGGGAGGGGGACAAGACTGTCTACATACAAAGGCAGGCTTGGAAGGATAATTCCTCTGAAATTTGGAAACAGGGTAAACAAATATATGTTTGTTCCTGCACCGCCTTACCCTTTTCACGAAAAGATTTAAAAAACTCAGCAGCCGCAGAACCAAAGAGATTTTTATTGTCAAGAGGAGCATCTATCAGCTTGGCCTTGATATCATCAGGCAGAGGCTGAATGTGAAAGCAGCAGTACCTCCTTAACACAGAACCAAAGGCAGCAGCTCTAGATGAGACATCAGCTGCGCCATAACTACATTTAATGGAATGGTGACCCACTTGAGAAGAGGACCCTAATAAAGAGAGGGCCGAAGTCTTCCCATCAGAATCAGGAAGCTATGAAATAACCTGAAAAGCCTGAGAGAGAGGGAGAAAATATACCTGGTCATATGGGTCTGGTAATTAACAGCCCTGAAGGCCAGAGTAGCAGCAGTATACACTTTCCTACCCAACATTTCCATAGTTCATCTGTCCGTGTCACAGGGGAGCATCTTAGTAGAATGTAAAAGCTTATTGGGTTTATCAGAAGAAAGAAATAGCAGAAGATTCAGCTGAGGGACATTTGTAAAGAAATTTGCAATCATCAGGCACCTTATAAAACCAGTCAGGAGCCTGAGAAGCTCCAGAAAAAAGTATCCAAAAAGGCAGCAAGAACAGGAGGAACAGCAGAGGGCTTGGGAGACTCCATTTGAAGGAGTTCATAATACCTCTTTTGAACATGAGAAAGCTGGGTACAGTCTCACTTAAAAAGTCCATTATACAGGAAGCAGTATCCTCAAAGGAAATCACCTCCCCAAATGAAGATCAGGGCTAATAGAATCTTCATCAGAACCATAATCCATGGCACAGGGAATCTGGGTGAAATAGGGCAAAGATTTCTCGTCATAATCTACTGCCTCATCAGATGAAACCTCCTCCCTAGGTTTCTTAAGAGGAGTAGAAGACCAAGGGGGAGCTGGAACAATCACCCCCTGAGGAGGCTTCAAAGCCATAATGGCATTAAATAAACCCTGTGTAAAATCCTGCCATTCACGCTGAAGATCCTTAGGAGCAGGAGAAATATGGTTAGTTTTCTGTTTCTTTTTCAAAGGGATGTCAGCCCTAAATATTTTAGGCAGCTTGGACCTCTGCCTACACACAATAAGCATAGTTGGAATCTCCTACCTAACAAAGATTTACAGAACATCCCTAGGCCGTTCAGACATAATCATCCATGGTTCACCCTGAACATCTGAAACAGACATCTGCAGAGCCTCTGGGGATGTGTGGGAAGCTGGGTCCATGACAGCCTCAGAAGCAGTTGAGGAAGAGGAATCCAAATGAATAACTGGGTGGTCCTGCAGGATTTTACTAGCTTCAAGAGAGACGTCTGTGGAGGAGGTACAGCAGAAGAATCCAACCAAACTTTCTTGGCCTTCTTCATCACATATGGCTGACCCTCGGGCTGGGATGATTCTGTCATGGTACCCTGAGCCAACAATTGAAGACGTTGATTCTCTAGGTAAATAGCCAAAGATGATAGAAGACTTCACAATGTTTTTGAGAAAATGCCTGACAAATAGAACAAGACGTATGGTCAAGAGAATCACTTACACAAATCAAACACTTCTTGCGATGGTCCTTATGGGGAATCTGTCTCCCTTACTGGCATTTTCCCTTTCTGGATGACATGTAAACCAACAACCACATATAAAATAAGGTAAGAAGAAAAAACCCCAATGAGGCACTTATCTGAAAATGGCTTGGCAACCAGCAGATGAAAGAGCATTCAGATTGACGGTCGGAGATGGTGTTTAGACTGGCAGCAAAAAAGTTCTGCATATAGTATGGCTGTATGTCACCTTTATGCCCTACTCCATGCATGAGGAGCATACATGTGAAGTATGATGTCCCTATTACAACCTAAGGCTTTGGTATACTGGCTGGATGTCAGGCTGCCCTAGGCAGGGAATCCCTACTGTAAGGAATACTGTGAGGAGTACTGCAACAGTGTTATAAGGGCATCAGTTATTATCCAAAAGATAAAAATTCAGAGGAGGATATTCTAAGGGTGACTCTTTGTCACTGTCGTAATTTTGTCTTGCCCTTAATTCATTAAGCTGTCTACTTAACAGATTAGGTCATGGTTACAATTCCATCATCATCATCAGCCCCCCATTTTCTACATGGGGTTGGGGTATCATGTTAACTGTCGCCTTCTTTCTCGATTCAGTGCCACACTCCTGCCTTCTTCAACATTCATGCCTGACTGTCTCAGATCTTCTTTTACATAATCCATCTACCTCTTTGCTGGAAGTCCTAATTTCCTCTTACCTTCTTCCTGTCTGTCCCAAATCATCTTCACCAGATTGTCTTCTGCTTTACTGAATGTGTCCGAACCACCGTAATCTGTTCCCTTTGATCTTTTCTCCAATTGGAGCTACTTTGGCTTCTGTTCTTATGTCATTTCTTCATCTGTCCCACAGTGTGCATCCTATCACCCTTCTCAGGCACTTCATTTCCATCACCTCTAGCTTCTTCACCTGCTTTGCCTTTACTGCCCATGTTTCTGTTCCATACAGTAGTACTAGTCGTACCTCTGTCTTGTACACCTTACTTTTCAGTTTCTTTGGCATTCTTCTGTCATAGACTACACCTGAGACTGTATGCCTGTTGGCTGCAGCCCCTCTGATTCTAGCTTTGACCTCTTCATTTGCTGCCTTATCTGTGCTTAGTTTCATCCCATGTGCCTTCCGTTTTCCATTCCATTCCCCTATGCTTTGCTGAAGTTCTTGCTCAAAGTCTGCCTGTAATGCCACATCGTCTGCATACAGGAACTTTGTTGATCTGTCCCCTTCTACCTGTTTGCTAATGTAGTCCATCACCAGTATGAACAGTAGTGGGCTCAGAGCTGAACCCTGATGTATACCCACTCCTACTGGGAACCCCTCTGTGAGGCTGAACACGGTTCATACTTGAGTCATTGGGCCCTTGTACATAGCCTGCACTAATTCTACCAATGTTTGTGGGACTTCAAACCACCACAGTATTGCCCAGATCAGCTTTCTTAGGACCTTGTCATATGGTTTCACCAAGTCTAGGAATGCCCAGTTGGACTCTTTCGTCATGTCTAGTTTCTTCTCAACTATCTGTCTCACTGCAAACATTGGGTCAGTTGTGCTGCTTCGTGATCTGAATCCGAGCTGCTCATCTTCCCATCTTACATTCTACTACTCTGCATATCCGTTTATCAATCACCCTCTCCAGAACTTTCATGTAATGAGATAGGAGTTTGATGCTTCTATACTGCCCACATATTGAACATCCCCTCTGTTCTTGTACACTGGCACAAGAATGTTTATTCTCCAGTCATCTGGGATACACCTTTCTCTCCACTACGAGTACCCTCAGGAGGCATTTCTCCCCTATCTCACTCAACAATTTTATCACATCTGCTGTGACCTCATCTGATCCTGCTGCTTTCCCTGACTTCATTTTCCTTAGTACTATTCATACTTTTTCTATTGTGGGCTCCTCCTCTTCTCTCATCGTAGGCTGTTTCTGGGCCAGTGCAGCTTCTGTGGGGTTTTCTTCATTCAGAAGCTGTTGGAAATACTCCTTCCATCTGCCTTTGATGTCCTGTGTACTGGTGAGTAGGTTGTTGCTGGCATGCCTTATGAAGGGTTTCTGAGTATATTCTTTATCTTTCTGTCTTTGCCTTGCAATCTGATATAGTTTCTTTATACCATATACTGAGTCACTCTGCAGAAGTTGGTACAGTGCCTCTGATGCCCTATTCTTTGTTATTGCAACTCCTTTCTTAGCTTCTTTGTTAGCCAACCAGTACTCCTTCCTAGCCTAGTCGGTCTTTTCTAGCTCCCATTTTTTCCTAAATTCCTTCTTTCTTTTGATCACTTCCTGGACTTCTGCATTCCATCACCAGCTTTCCTTGTTTACCTTATTCCCATACCTGGCTCGGCCACATATCTCTTCTGTAGTCCTAATACATGCTGTTTTGAGGTGCTGCCATTCTTCTTCAACTCTACCTATTTACTCCTCTTCTTGGGGTGCTAGAGACCTAAGTAATTTATTGAACTGCTGTACTTTCTCTCCAGTCACTTCCAGGTCTTCAGCTTGGTCTCTGTTGCCCTTTGAGCATTTCTGACCACTGCTTGCAGCTGATTGTGGCAACCAGTGGCTTATGCTGTGGGCCGACTGTTTCTCTGGGGATGACTTTGCAATCATGGATTCTACCCCAGTACCTTATCCCTACCAGGACGAAGTCTACCTGAGTTGCATGTTGTCCACTCTTGTAGGTGATGTCATGGTTACAGTTTGGCTCCCAGAAAACAATAAAGTGTAAAGACTTCTCATCTTTTTGTGGACAGTTTAACACTGTATAGTTCATCAGATGAAGAGCTAAAAGCACAGCTGCATCTGGTCAGAACTTTCTCAGATGATATAAGAATGTGTTTTGGCCTTGATAAATGTGCAAAAGCACCATTTAAAGCAGGAAAACTGCAGCACCAAGAAAATATCAGTTTAGGACAAGAACGTGATATAAAGGAAACTGAGCAGGAGGGAGTGTATAAATATTTGTAAATTATTGAAGGATTGACAAAAAACATGATAAAATGCGAACAAAACTCAGTAAGGAATATTTTAGAAGACTAAAATTAATACCGAAAACAGCCCTGACATCTAGAAAAGAATCAGCTTATGAATCAATTTACTCTTCCTGTTCTAACTTACAGTTTTGGGGTGATTGGTTGGCTTCTAAAGGTAAGGGATCAGTTGTACAGGAGTACCAGAGAAATTCATTCTTATCAAATGATGTATACAAATCAATGCATACCAAGATTATATATTCATTATTCTGAAGCAGGTATGGGCCTCCTCAAAA
Source organism: Protopterus annectens (assembly GCF_019279795.1). Taxonomy (NCBI): domain Eukaryota; kingdom Metazoa; phylum Chordata; order Ceratodontiformes; family Protopteridae; genus Protopterus; species Protopterus annectens. The sequence continues at coordinate 627,272,162 of NC_056751.1, read as the reverse complement.
CTGGTTACATGTATAGATCTGCAGTTGTAGGACTAGATACATATCTGCTGATTTCACCAGACCCAAAGTGAAGGTTTTAAAAGATACGGAGAACAAGTCTAAGATGATTCCATGCTTAGTTTAACAGAAGCATATTGGTATCAAGCGTGAATGGAAATCAAATCTGAGGTAGACAAAATTCAGGCAGCAACTGAATATACCAAAAAACAAAACAAAAGAAAGAGTGTAAGGAGAAGGATCAGATGAGAAGGCAAGAAATGTGGAAAATGAATAAATATATTTGCAAGTATAGAGAACAATTGGAACAACCTCATGTTGATCAGGATCTAATGCAGGAGATGTGAATTTAAACCAAAAGATGAAAGGTTAATATTGGCAGCCAAGGATCGTGGACTATGCACATGTTGGTTTGCAAAGCCCATTATATATGTTGGAGAAACAGACAAATGTAGGTTTTATAAAACAGAACTGGAAACGGTCACATATCTTGTTGCTGGATATAATACACTAATGGCAGAGGGTCTGTGTACTGAAAGGCATAATAACGTGACAAGACTGTTGCACTGGGGATTGGGCAGACATTACAATATTGAAGTAGTTGAGAAGCACTAGACACATGAGCCTCAAAGCATTGCTGAGAATGATGATTTATGTCACATGGGATCACCCATTACCAACAGTTCAAAAAAAAGATGCAAGAAAAACAAATATAGTAGTTCATGGAAAGAAGACAGAAGTAGCATTGATCATTGAAATTGCTACACTCACTGATTACAGTGTCTTATATACAGAGATATACAAAGTCATAAAATACTAGGATTTGCAGGCAGAAATGAGGGCAGTGTGGAAGAAGGATACCCAGACAACTCCAGTAGTAGTAGGAGCAATGGGTCCCATGACAAAGAATTTACAGTTGTATTTAGATATGTTACTGATACATGCAACTCTACATGAATTGCAGAAGGAGTCAGTTCTGGGCACATTGTGGGTGCTGCGAAGAGCACTTTTGGTGAACATCAAAAATTGAAACAATACTAACATCACAAACTTTAATCATACTTTGACTTAGGAGTGCGATCCATTCCCGTCATGGTAATAGAAACGCAAAAGACTTGGAAAAATTAAACCCACTGTTACTGAAATAAGAAAAATGACTGCTTAGTTATGATGGTGGTATTTGGGGGTTACTATTTGTCATTAGAGAATTTCAGAAGATAACATTGGGTTCAACATTAGGAGCCAAAGGCAGGTAGTACCTGAGAAGTAGAATAAATTGCACTCTACTGAGCTCTGTCGAAATCTTGTCTAAAGCACATGCTTTAGTTTTTGAGGCTATTCAGTGGAAAAGAAAAAGGCAGCTCACATTTCAGAAAATGTCTATAATATGATAAAGATTTTGGCCTCTGTCCATTATGGAATGACTAAAAGCATGGGATATGCTGGTTGCAGTGGTCACCCAGCGGATATAAAAATGCAGTCTTTATGAAGTAGTTTGGTGCAACAGAGATTAGATTTTTCCCTGATATGCAGTGACCCTTGAGTTATGTTAGTTAAGGTATGCAGGGGAGGAGTGGGATTGGTGAAGCCACTTGCATGAAGGGTGTGTGGGAATCTGCCATACAACAAAGCAGTCTAGTTGTATAGGTATAATTAATGCCTGTGATCTAACCAGTGAACTTTTAGAGCTTGCAGTTTCTCTTTATTTTTTAGTTTGTTCTTACTGCATAAAATCAGGATATCTGTCTTGCACTGAAAATCCATTGGTTCAATTTGCCTCCCCTCACTTCTTTTAGGAGGACATCAAATTTGTCCACCTTCTGTTGTGTGAACACATTTTTTACTATGCCTTCATCTGATTTTATTGCTCCTAGCAAAAGAAATGTTTTTTCCCTGGCCAGCAATTCTCCTACACTTTGCTTCATCCTCTGAGGTACTTGAATATCTTGATCTTAAACATTTTTTATTGCCTGCTCCCAAGACATAGATCTTTTAATTTGTCATCCTGTGTCATATGATGTGATCTGCTTCCAGATTTATTCTTAGTCTTTCCCAGCATGCACCTTTCTTTACATAGGGAAACATCTTCTTGGAATATAAGGAATAAAATAAATGCAATAAAGATATGCAGATATTTTATCTTGAAAAGTGCATCCACCGGTACCCACCGGTGTTCCCCAGGGATCCATCCTTGGACCCATGCTCTTCAACATCTTCATAAATAACCTTCACACTGTCATCCCTGACACAACAGTTATCCAATACGCTGATGACTCCACCTTAGTTTGCTCCGCTACCAACCTGCCAGAACTACTGTCAAAAACTCAAATAGCTTTTTCCACTACCGAGAACTGGATGCACTGCAACCATCTCTCTCTCAACTCTAATAAATCTAAAATACTTCTATTCCCACCCACCAGGGCCTACTCCTTCGACAAAAATGCTTTCAAAGTCCTTAGCCAAAGCAACACTGCCATAGAAGTGGTTCCTTCTGCTAAACTCCTTGGTATCACCATAGATGAATACCTTAAATTTGATATCCAACAAAACATCAAGAAAACCCACCAAAAACTTGGTATGCTCTACAGGAATAACCGCTTTCTCTCCAACTCCTCCAGGCATACTTTAGCAACTACCTATCTCCTTCCTTCCTTACTATATGGAGCCCCTCTTCTAACTAACCTGTCTTCTTCCATCACCTCTAAACTTGAAACTTGCTATAATAAAATCTCCAAATTAACCAAATCCAAAACCTGTACTCACCACTGCCTCACCCTACAATCATTGAACTGGCTGGAACTCCCTAACTACCTCGACTACCTCCAACTTACCAATGCTCACAAATTAATATTCTTTCCAAATAAATGCCCAGCACTAACAAACATCCTTCCCCCTTACATCCCAACCAGATCCCTGAGATCTGAACATCAAAATTTAATCTCTGTTCATAAACCCAAACGCCCTGCAGGCCAACTCCTTCTCTCTTTCATTGTAGGCAAAAAATGGAACTCTCTTCCTCCCTCACTTAGGACGATACCTGACCCCGAATCTTTCAAGACACAACTTTTCTCATTTCTATCTTCCAAACGCAAATGCTCCTGCCTTCACCCTACATAAATACAAATACATTTCCCCATAGAGCCTACTAAACTCCTGATGCAAACTTCACTACTTCCTCTCCTTTTCTATTTACCTTACACAAACCTAATCCATCACCTTCTGATCATTCAATTTCTCTCTCAACTCTTAGCATGTATATAACGCAACTATCCAGTAATCACTGATGCCTATTAATTGACAATTGATTCTTATTGCTCTGAATGTACAAACCTGCAACCTTTGTCTCATTGCATATACAATGACAATTTATTATTTTACTATACCTGTTTTCTATGAATTCATACATGTATTTTACCTTTGTATTTGGCATTTTTTGTAACCTCTAATTGTGTTTCTTATGGAGCTTTTCTCCCCGGGCCTCCACTGAAAATGGGCACATTCTGGCCCAGTGGACTTCCCCGGTAATCAAACTGAAATAAATAAAATAATAAAATAGAAAGGTAATATATGGTCCTGGAGAAATGCAGAACTGCAGTTCAACACTGTGCTATAAAACAAGAAAGGGCATACATATCAGTACAGAATATTAAGGGTGATTCAAGTTTAAGTTTTGCATGCTTATTTAGAACCATCCTGTGTTTATGCAAAGGTTATAGCCCTGACTGCAGTGCTGGTGAGTGGGGTCTGAGTACCAGGTCTAACACTAGACCAGGAGATTTAGACTTGAATGGCTGAATATCAGCTCTCCTTTCTTCAGTGGAGGAATTATTTTCTGCTGCAAGGAGTGTCCTGCGATGGAGCCCAGAAGGCTGCCATACATTGTGTGTTGCTTGAACCTGCAAGAAGAGAATAGGTTTTAAAGATGGTAGCTGGAGCATGGGGGTGTTAATGGCATCTATATTGTCTCCATTTTATATTTGAAATGCAGGAATAGTCTAAGTGGTAGAATCAAAAATGTAAAAATCCTTGCCAACCAGTGATAATGAACAGCTGGTGTTCAACTTGTTGTTTTCTGCTGCTTTAACTGCGGTCATGAGCCTAATTCCCCCTGAAAAGTAGACACCCCTCACAGGGTGATGCATGCAAAGTTAGGGGAGCAGGAATGCATGAATGGCTGGTTAGGTGAACACCAACAAAAAAGGGGGGAGGGGGGCAAATATGCTATAATGGTGTAACAGCAAGTTTTGCAATTCACCCTTCTGTTTTTTTGTGGTGCTTTATTCCAGCCTTTTTTTTGACACTTATAGGCCTACAGGTTCATTTCACACATTGATATTAAACACAGGAGATACCATCTGCACTGAAAAATGGCATCCCATATGTTAGATTTTTGACTAAGGTTGCTGCAGTTTGGGACTGAACTTTCCAGTTGTGTCCTTAGTCTTACAGTGAAGATATGAAGGGCTGTGCACACTGTGCAACACATTTTGCATTTTGATATCCTTTTGCCAGGATTTGGTCTGTTTGATATCTGTGAACCATTAGCCAGTGTTTGCATGTCCAGTTAAAAAGGTGGGGGAAAAATATTTACAGAAGTCCTTGAACTGCTATATGTTTTAATGGGGGGGGGGGGGGGGGGGGAGGTGAGCATTCACCCTTACCCAGGGCCTAAGAATCTCATCATGATGCAGAACTGTACTTTCCATATTTCATATTAATGATTATTGTTTAATATATACCATTTCTTTAAAAAAGTAGGGCTTATATTTTTCATGTGAAAATCTTAATTTAGGAATGTGTATTGTACATAAATAGTATATTAACTGTAAGCAGAAAATTGCCCTTGAGTGAAAATCGACTCATAGTGACTCTGTGGGAAGATCCTCATAAGGTTTTGTGGCATGGTACTGAAGTAATTTGCTAGGCCTTTCTTTCACACAGATACTGCTGCTGCCCAGTTGTACCCCAGCCAAGTTTTGAACTCAGGTCTACCAGTTGGCAATCTCGAGCCTTAACCTCTCTGCTATCAGAGTACATATTCTAAATAAACTTGTATTTAAATTCCTGTTTCTTCAGTCACCCTATTGGTACTCACATTTTCTGTTAAATGTTTTGACATTTTTTATATTTCTTTTAAAATCTTTAGTTGCAGTTACATTGAGGTACCCTAAGAAAACAGGAGATAAAACTAGTAAGCACACGGCCCTGTGACAAACTACAATATAGTGAAGTATAGTGCTTTTTATAATTATAATATTACTTTCAATAAACTTAATGTAGTTTGTAATTGGAGCAGAGTTTAAGGTTGCAAGCTGTAGTTCTGTGGTACAGGTTTGATTCCTTCAGCCTTCCTTTGCCTACTATGTGATCTTGAACAAGTCATTAACCTGTGCACTGTGTGAAAATGGAGTGTGTGTCCAGTGGGCCTACCTGGTTAATAAATAAGGTGGTTGTTATTAATGTAATTTGTCTTAGTGAGGACTGCATATTTCAGTAGGGCTAACCTTCCGTTTTGCACAGTCATTCAGATAGATGTAATGAAGTCTATACCAGCTGTGTTCAGCAAAGGGAAGAAACCCTGAATGCAGTCCTGCTCACTTGGATTCGACTAGTGGTACAGGAGTAGAGCAGCTGGCCAGGTGGGTAAATATGAATTACTACTATTAGCTACACTATCCAGAAAGAGGGTGATACATAGGTCCCTCTACTGAAGTTGTACATGACAAAGATAGAAATTACCATTGCACAATACGAGCCAAGCAAAAGGAGAACACTTGAACCTGTCAGGTGATGCATAACACTGTAGGTGTAAGAGGGATTATGGAGGCATGAACCCATGGGCTTGTTACCACAGGCCTTGCTAAGGTAATATGCTTGTCAGCCATGAGGAAAGAGTGAAGGACTAGAAATGCAAAATTCTGAGTTTATCTAGGTTAGTGGCCTTCCAGCAGTTTGACATAGAAGTTTGACGTGGGAAGGGACCCCCCATGGGGTGATGTAGTGTGCTGTAGCCAATCAGGATAGGGGGAAATCAACTGATTGGTTACTGGAGGATGTCCATGATTTGGCAAGTAAACAGCAAGAAATGTATAAAAATAACATAATGTCCCAGAGCTTGTCAGCAGCACACAGTGATGCACACAGTGACCTTGTTACATATCATGGTATGTAATTTCTTTGATAAATTTGCAAACTAATGATTATCTTTCCTTTATAAACAGATAAACAACTACATGTGCATAAATGATGTTTAACCATTTTACTGCTGACCGTTATTTCTGAAGCATGTGCCTCAATCACTGACAGTTATTTGCTTGTTTTGCTTGCTCCTTGTTTAAGAAAGAATAGTATTTCCAGAATGGTGTGGCATACTCTAAAGATATGTTAGGGAACAATACGGTTGAACTCAGGTATAACATTTTCACAGATTTTCCTCCTAGCCCGAAAGAAAGAGGAGTTGCTGCATCTTGAATTTTAATGTAGATCTTTTCATTTTTGTTTGGTCTGCCACAACATTTAAAACACTGAAACCCTACTTCTATGAGAAATGTATATTTCAGATGTGTTGTTATGGCATTGCAATATAGGAATGTCATCACAGCTTTTATATTTATTATGTAGAAACAAATCTAATGGCTATACTTTTGTCATAAACATAATGTTTTGGAAGTGCACTTTGTTTATTTACATTTTTTTCTTTGATTTTCCAAGTGGAAAGTATCGACTTTCATTGGAGTTATTAGGATAAAAGCTCCAGAAACATTAAACTACCTAAAATTAATACTGCTTGTAAAGAGTATATTATTTACTGTTTTTGAGGTTTATAAAGATCAGATGACCATTTTGTCCTGAATTTGACACTACCTATAAATCACTGTCTTTGTAATGGTCTGGTTTTTTTATTTTACAATTTTCAGGACAGTGAGCATGATTAAATGCTTTTAAAGTGTGGCAAGAACTTTTAAGTGTGTCTTCTTAAAGTATACATTGCTATGGTCCCTATGATTGCTTACTATCCATCATTACTATGTACCTAAGCAGGACAGGAGACTTGGAATAATCTGCTGGGTTTTAGTCCATAGTGTGAGTTTTAAAGGCATGGATATGATTGCATTTCACGTGTTTTCATTGTACACACTTAACAAGCTTGTATTTTTTTACATTTAAATGACAGAATAAACACTTTTTGAGAGATATTTTACTTCCACTATTAAACTGACGCAATACAGATATGATTTTGGTGTTTATTTTGTCAACTGGAACACTGTTGGTTTGTGTTCTCTGCAGAAAATACCACAAAAGTGAATGGCCTAATAGGCCTGTAGGTTTATTGATTATCAGTACTAATACAGCACTGTATATCTGAAAAGTGTAACATTTTCTGGTTAAATGTCTAGGAAACTATACCATGACAGCTTGCTATATATAGGTTGTACTTAGTGTGTTTCTAGGTGTAAAGGTATGAAAACACCTCCATTCCAAGTTTATGTGCTTAATTTAGCTACATCACCTATATTAGAGGGTGCAAACATATGTACAATGTCAGCGAATGCCAGTTCTATGAAGAAATATATAAACCTTTTAATTCTAATGTAGTGCCAACTCACTTATACCTACATTCTGAATATATAGTGTGTTTCTACCAGAAACAGAAGTTGTACATCATGCCTGCTCTGAATATATTTTACATTTCCTACACTTAATAGAAGTTGTATGCCATTATTTTGGGAAAATGTCTGCCTTAATGTCTGTCAAACATCTCCCCCCTCTTAGCCAGGTGGCCCATTGATTTCCAATGCTAGGGAGAGGGTTGACCAGAAGGGACTAACTTTATTGACTTTCACACTGTAAGGTCCGTGCAAGTCTGCCTTTGTTTCATACTTTATGAGGCAGTATATCGGTTCTTTGACACGTAGTAACATTTTGTTAGGATGTTATACTTGGAAATTTGGCTGTACAAGCTGGTTTTTGAAGAAGCAGATTGACAACAACCACTGAACAAACCTTGCTTTATCAAGTTAAGCAGTTTCCGTTGTAGGGTTTCTGCAGAAACTTGTCTCTTTGAATGTACATTTATGCTAATTAAATATGCCTAGCTGATGGAGCTCTTTGTAGCTCTTGGAATGTCTGTCACCTTCCTGGACCTGTACTACACTGTATTAGCTCTTGGAATGTCTGTCACCTTCCTGGACCTGTACTGCACTGTATTAGCTCTTGGAATGTCTGTCACCTTCCTGGACCTGTACTACACTGTATTAGCTCTTGGAATGTCTGTCACCTTCCTGGAGCTGTACTACACTGTATTAGCTCTTGGAATGTCTGTCACCTTCCTGGACCTGTACTACACTGTATTAGCTCTTGGAATGTCTGTCACCTTCCTGGACCTGTACTACACTGTATTAGCTCTTGGAATGTCTGTCACCTTCCTGGACCTATACTACAGTGTATTAGCTCTTGGAATGTCTGTCGCCTTCCTGGACCTGTACTACACTGTATTAGCTCTTGGAATGTCTGTCACCTTCCTGAACCTGTACTACACTGTAATGTGCTGTTGCTTGTTTCCTCTCAGGTTTGCACATACATGTGGCATTTATGCTGCTGCAGCTAGAATGAGAATTGTATTCAGATGAGTTGCATAAACATTTCATTTGTGAATCACTCAGGTGCATCTCATTAAGGCATAATGGACCTGGATGATTCTGGGTAATGTGAAAGGCAGTGCTTCTTAGAGATTAGTTGTACTGTATAAGAATAGCTGTGTGTTAGAACATGGAGCAGCTACCTAAGAAATGTGCACCCCATCTTATATGGGATGGGGGGAAGGGCAGTCTTAGACATGGCCTATATATTTTATAAGAGATGGGAAATTAGGCAACCACAGACATAATCACTTTGTTTTATAAGTTGCATGAAATGAGGAAGATACCATATTTTTGTAAGGGATTAGAGAATGAGTGTAACCCTACATGTGAGCATTTCATGTTATAAGGTACAAGAGGTGAGGGAAGGGTCTAGCTAACACAAGGATTTCCTTCTATAATTAATGGTGGTGGTGGTGGGGTACGCATAGACACAAGCATATTTCCACAGCATTGTAGAATGAGAAGTGGGAGATGGGCTCTCGATTCCAAAAACTTAGACACAGGGGATGTGGAAAACATGAGAATCAAATTTTATTTTACATTGGGACAGAAGGATAGAAATGTGCATGTATAGCTTGTTTGGTTGTATGTGTAAGTTTCTTTCTTGACATTCATATTGGCAGAACCAGATGGACGCACTATGGAGACTTTTACTATGTTGTCCAGGACACAGGATTATTTATTTATGGCTTTAGCACATTGCCTTTCATGCTTGAGCCCACATCAGTTCTGGTTCTTGCAGATCAAGTTGTGTTATACCATTTTGGTGATCATCAACCCCCTTTTTCCCATTTTTCTTTATGGGGTTGGGAAGTTCTGTCAACTGTTACCACTTTGTTTTATTCATTGCTACTCTTCTGCCTTCTTCAACAGTCACCTCACTGTCACATGTCTTCTTTCACACAGTCCAGCCATCCATCTCTTGGATAACCTAGTTTTCACTTCCTTTCTTCCTGTCTTTCCCAAATATTTATTACCAGATTTCTTCTACCTTCTTTCTGCACATGTGACTGTACTTTCATAATCCACTTTCTTTGACCTTCTCTACAATTGAGATTACTTTGGCTTTTCCTCTGATGTTCTCATTCCTTCATCAATCCCTTGTTGTGCATTCTACTACTCAGCTCAGGTATTTCATCTCTTATCACCTCAAGCTTCCTCAACTGCCCTGGCTTTTGTATCAGGGATTCTGTGCCATATGGAAGCACAGGTCTTGCCTCCATTTTGTACACCTTACTTATCAGTACTCCATGCCTTTTTGCTGCAGTTCCTCTGATTCTAGCTTTGACCTCCTCATTCTGATTTTCTTTCTCATCAACCACCTTTTCCAGATACTTGAAGATGTTAACCTGTTCCATTGGTTTCTCTTCTGTTCTACTTTTCAACTTCTGATTTCACCAATTTTCTGACAAGACTTCTGTCTTGCCTATATTCAGTTTCATCCTATGTTCCTAAATGTTTGCATTCCATTCTCCAAACATTTGCTGTAGTTCTTGCTCAGAGTCTGCCTGTAATGCCACATTGCATATGGCAGCTTTGTTGATCTCTCGTCTCTGAACTGTTTACTAATGTAGTCCGTACACAGTATGAACAGCAGTGGGCACGGAGCTGAACACTGATGCACACCTACCCCCACTAGGAAGTTTTCTGGGAGTCCCAACACTGTTTGTGCTTATGTCATTGTTTCCTTGTGTATGGCCTGCACTAAGTCTACCAGTATTTCCTGGTTTTTGAACCATCACATGATGGCCCAAATCAGCTTTCTTCAACTATAGGAATGCCCAGTTAGACTCTTTCCTCATCTTGAGCGTCTTCTCCATTATGTCTTACAGCAAACACTGGGTCAGTTGCACTGCATTCTAATCTGAATCTGAACTGTTCTTTTCTCTTTTTGCTTTTTACTACTGTGTGTATTCATTTATCAAGTCACCCTCTCCAAAGTTTTCATGCAGTGTGACGTGAGTTTGATACCTATGCACTACCCAAAGCTGTGAATGTCCCCTTTGGGACACTAGAACAGAATGCTTATTGTCCAGTCATCTGGGATATGTTTTTCTCATACTGCGATGAGTATCCTTAGGGGCCGATTCTCCCCGCCCTCATTTTAACATCATTGTCTACTGTGACTTCATCTTAGCCTGCTGCTTTCCCTGACTTCATTTATTTTCCTTGCTGCTTTTCTTCTTCTGAATGGGTTCTTTTCCTGTTAATAGGCTGTACATAGTGCAGTACAGCTTCTGTTGGCTTTTTTCACATAGAAGGTGCTGAAAGTACTCCATCCATCTGCCTTTGATGTCCCATGGACTGGTGAGCAGGTTGTTACTGGCATACCATGCGATGGGTGTCTGATGACTATATCCTTTATCTTTACCTTGCAACCTGATAAGTTCTTTGTGCCATTAGTTGCGTTACTTTCCAGAAGCTGGTAAAGTTGTCCTGAGACCTTGTTCTTTGCCATTGTGATTGCTCTCTCAGCTTCTTTGTTAGCCAGCCAGTATTTTTTGGGCCTGATGCATCTTTTCTACCTCCCACTTCTTCCTGCTCTTCTTTTTTCTTTTGATAGCTTATCGGATTTCTGCATTCCATCACCAGCTTTCCTTGTGTACCTCGTTTCCATACCCAGACTGGAAGCATATCTACATTCTTCAGTTTTGTTGTTTTGAGACACTGCCATTCTTTTAGCTCCACCCATTTTCTCATTTTTCTGAGGTACTAGAGCCCTGAGTATTTTCTTGAACTCTTGTGCTTTCACTCCAGTCAACCTCCAGGTCTTCAACCTAGTGTTGGTTGACCTTTAGAGCCTTTTCTGCCCACTGCTTGCAGCTGATTGTGGCAACAAGTGGGTTACGCTGGGGCCAACAGTTTCACAGTGGATGACTTTGCAATCTCTAATTCTGTCCTTGTGCCCTTTCCTAAATAGGAGAAGGTTTTCTGGAGTTGCATATGGCTACTCTTGTAAATGATGTTGTGACTGTCTCTCTTGCTGAATGATGTTTAACATCAGGAACTAGGTATACAATGTCAGGGGGATATATTTCCATAAGAACAAGATAACTGAGTATGGTGAGAGACAAAAAATATAAAAAATTGAAGAAAGGTTGAACTACAACTTTGAAAGCTGAAATAAACAATCTGGACAAACAGATCAAGCATAGTGTGAGACAAGATCAAGAAAATTTTGAAGAAAATGTATATAAAGATATTGAGCATAATAGGAAATCTTTTTATAGATACGTAAGATGTGGAAGGAGTAAAGACATACAAATTGATAAACTGTGTGTAGATTCTAAAATGTATTCTCAGAAGCAACATATTACAGCTATATTCACAAAATCGTATGCAAAACAGTTTGGCTACACAAAATGGGTGATAAGGTGTCCTAGTGACATCCAGGTAACCACAGAAACTGGAATCAAATTAGATTATATTGAAACAAAACTCTGCAAACTGGATCCAAACAAAACACAGAGGTGACACAGAATTAATAATAATGACCTGAGAACACTTAGCAAGAACTTACAGCACCATTATATTTATTATTTACTAGGTCATACAAATATGGGGAGATTCCGCAAGATTGGAGACATGTGCTTATCAAACCTGTCTTTAAGGGAAAGGAGAGTAACACAAACCCAAAGTCATATAGACCCTTAAGTCTATTTTCATGTTGTAGAAAAATAATGGAAAAGTTAATATTGGATAAGTTATTGTTAGAATTGGATAGGTTGGGACTTGAAACCATATATCAGCATGTATATGTTGAAACTAGATCTATTACTACCTGTAACATGATGTTCTATAATAATATAACAACATCTATGAATGAAAAATTGTGCTGTGATGTAATTTATACAGATATGACCTCAGCATTTGACAGGGTCATACACAAAACACTGATCAATAAATTAGAACTAGGTATCGGTGTACTCATGATAAGATGGATAGCTGCATGACTTACAAATAGGACATGGCAAGTATCATACAGCAATTAGACAGGTGAAATTCTTGGTTACAGTCAGGGTTTCCCACAGTGTTCTGTCCTAGGCCCTTATTTGTTTAGATTATATCCTTCAGACCTATTTTTTTCATCTGAGGTGGTCTACAGTCTATATGCAGATAACCTAAAATTGGGTAAACTGATTGCATGTGTTACAGATAAGGCATGTCTCCAAAAGAACGTAACTAAATGAACCATTTGGTCACAGGAGAATAATATGCTGATAAATACATCAAAAACAAGGCATATGCCATTTGGGAGACACAAATTGAAATGTGAATATTTAATACAGCACACAGTGATTGAAACTGTAGATTCATTTAAGGACCTGGGTTTAAGGGTATATCCAGCTTTGAGTTTTTCTAATTATATCAACCAATTGGCTATTGATAGTTATAGAAGTATAGGTTGTATAAAAATGTATAAAATCTAGGAAATCATAAATAATGAAGTCATTGTTTGTTAGTTACATTAGACCCAAACTTGACTATGGAATAACATTATGGAAACCTTATAAGAAATAAGCATGAGTAAACTGGAAAGAACTTGTACATACTTCTCCACTGTACAGATTTTTGCCTCATATTATTTGTCCATTTTTCATAAAGTTGTGTTTTTCTGGCAAATTATTGGCAAATCATTAAATATTGAAGTCAGAAAATAATCACAGACATTTGAGTTTCAAACTTCAAACCCTTCAGAAAATTAATGCTAACGTAAAACTTGTTACTCTCTCAACTTTCTACATTTGTAAGAGCAATATTTAAAATTGTCCCTATTTTTGGGCCTTTGTCCATCCCATTATTTACGGCTTTGTCCAGATTTATTGCTGTAAGAGGTTGAGAGGTATGAACTTGCACAGTGTCTCTTACAGATCTCTAAGAGGAGAGCTTATTCAGGTATATAGGGCATTTAGAGACAACTTTCTCTGGGAATGTTTGGGATTATCAAAAAGTACTAGAGATTCATCAGGCAACCTATGTGGAATTGGAAAAATGAGCCACAAAGCAACATAGAGAGTGATGAAGTCTACATCACATGGGATCACCCACTACCAACAGTTTAAAGAATAGATGCGAGAAAACCAGATATAGTAGTCCACGAAAAGAAGGCAAAAGTAGCATTAATTATTGAAATTGCTACCACCAGTGACTACAATGTCTTACGTAAAGAGAGGCACAAAGTCATAAAAATACCATAATTTGCAGGCGGAAACGAGGGCAGTGTGGAAGAAAGTTACCCAGACAGTTACAGTAGTAGTAGGGGCAACAGGTCTTATAAAAATGAATTTACAGCCATACTTGGATATGATACCAATACATGTAACCCCATACGAATTGCAGGAGGACTCATTACTGGCCACATTGCGGGAGCTACGAAGAGCACTTTTGGCTAACATCAAGGACTGAAACAATACTAATGTCATGAACTTTAATTGTACTTTGACTTCGGAATGGGGTCCATTCCCGTCATGGTATTAGAAACCTATAAGACTTGGAGAAATTAAAAAAGGGAGAAACAAAGATTCTACAGGAATGAGAAGTGTACAAAGTGGTTCTCTGAGAGTGCAGCTGATGCTTGGCACAGACTACCAAATTACATTAAAGCAAGTATTAGTTTATATATTTTTAAGAACAGCCTGGACACTTACTATGGAAACAAGTGTTTTGGTTTATTGGCAGGCTAGAAGGACATTAATGCCCGTGCTTGAAATATTTGTATGTATTTATGTATGTGTTGGCCACCACCACCCATTTACCACACAAAAGTCTGGAATGGCCTCTCCTTCTTTATGTGGTCCAAGGCAGGCCTCGTATCCTGTTTTGTCTGTCGCATTATAAGCATTCAGTTTCCCATTACCATCATCAGCTCATTTTGTTGGTCCTGCAACTGCTGTTTGAATGCACTCTTTTCATCACCATCACACCCCTGTTGTGGGTCATAGGCTGATATTAAGAATACCACCCTATCTTTCTACAGTTGTATGATTGCCATGAATCTGTCACTGCTTCTGATAACATCCCTCCGTGCTATACCATTTTGATATAATTTTATTTATTCCACCCTATAACTTTATGTAGAAATGAAGCTGCAGAAGAAAGTATTCGTAAAATGAATCCTAGTGGATGAATGTCATGAGCCCATGGGAGATGTACACAATATCAATGTAGCAGAAGAAAATATTGAATAATTCAATCTTAATCTACAAATATTTCACTGTGTATCCATCATTAATACATGTCCTGTAACAATATTACTCATTTATCTGTATTGTTCAATATTTGTGATTATTCTATTTGTATTTATGTTCTCACCTGTGTTGAACAGTCCTTGAGAATCAGCATTCTACCTCGGCAAACAGAGCAATAAATAAATAAATATGTGAAATGCAAACAGCTGTGCAATTAAATATGAATATCTTTAATCATATATCTGTATAATAAACTTTGATTATTCTCATCCATGATATAGTTTAAATATATACTTAGACAACTACATGTACAAGAGAAAATTTGGTTAAGTACCCTAGACACAAATTCTAGAATACTAGATTAAAATATATAAGAATAGTTATATTAGATGTCCTTGGTGTGTATGTGCTGCTTTAATTAAATCATCTAGTATCACATGTGAGATTTTGTGGGGTTTCAGCCAGCTGAACTCTGTGTAATATCACTGTTCTGTACATCTTGTCATTTCAGTACTTGGTCTAACTTTGCTGGCATATTGGGTACATTGTATTGTTAACATGCTTAGCATATAGGTTGTAACATAAACCCATGGCAAGCAGGATGTAAAATAAATTTAAGGCCCTAGTAACTATCATACTGACAACACATCCCTAAGAGTTTACCCAGTAGTCAGGGACCTGGGGACACACATAGACAGTATTCTAGCCTTTGACCATCACATGTCTACAGTAGTGTGGGAATCATTCTATACTGTGCAACTTATAAACAAAGGTATGGCATCTAGGCCCAAGGAAATCATTATTCCACTGTATTCGGCATTCATCAGACCTATCATTGAATACAGTGCCCCCTTTGGTATGTACCTAATCAGGCGTATCCAACAACTGAAACATCCACACAGGTTCCTCACTAAAATAATATAGGGTTTAAGTAACATGCCCTATGCGGACCACCTTAAGGCTTTGCCCCTGTATTCTGTCTCATACAGGCTGTTGAGGGGAGGTCTATGCTTGGAATATGAAGCATTGTCAGACCTCACCCTGATGGACCTCTTGTATATCTGCAAATCACACAGCACCAAAATTCCACGTTCTAAAGACTTAAACCTTGCCTGTGATATAAACAGGACCTGCTGGAGATACTGGTATGTATCCAGAGACTCTCTCTTCTCTGGAACAGACTCCCCATTTATGTGAAGCAGAGTTCCTCCCTAACCCAATTCAAGTGTTACTTGGACAACTGGTTGGGGAGCAGGAAATTCATCCCTGGTGTGGCACCTATGTCTCTAATGAATTTAGGTAGCCTGTAAAGGGTTCATCTACCTGGCCTCTGCTTGTAAATGTTTCATCTTCCAAGCCCCTGCTTACACAAGGCTACCAGAACTTGTCAGAGATTTGGAAAGCATGGCTAGGCTTAAAAAGGCCCTTGTGGTCGTTAGTCTAGTAAACATCTGAGAAACTATGGAGGAGTATTTGAGGTATGATAAGGTATAGCAACAGTCATTACATCCTTAAGAGCTGTATTAAAATCCTTTAATGCACAGTCTGCACTTAAAATGCTCTAAAATATTTCAGTGCATTATTTAAGAGGAAAAATCTTTTGGAAATTCTTTCCTTAAACATTTTTTACCCAGTTAGAGAGATGTTTAGCTTTTCCTTACATTTTAGTGATACTTGTGTGTGTTGGTGCATTTGAGAGCAGGATGTGTGATCTAAGGGGATATGTCCAGTTTTTGAGAATAGCTGATTGTCTACTATTCAACCAGAGAATGTGGAGGGATTAAAGCACGTTTTTTTCACCCTGCTATAATTACTGAGGAGTGTTAAAGGTAAAGCACATCCCCCACTCATAGAAAAATGACTTTGTTTAAAACTTTCACAGATGGATATTTGGTGAATTTTTTGCTTCCGTGTTCATTTAAAAATGTGGCATTTAGCAACGTGTCCTAGACTACTGTATATCATCCCTAACTTAAAGATGCGGTTATTGATTAATTTGGTCATTAAATATGAGGCAACAAATTATTAGATTTTCATTACCTTGTGTCTATCCAACAAAAAATGAATATTACTGCATGCAACATATTCTATATATCAAAGATATTTTATGTAAATTCATTATATTTCACTGAGATATATTACATCTACACAATAATTGCATGTATGCAACTCAAACTAATGTGCAGTGTACTTAAGCATTATCTTTATAACAATTATTTAAAATTCTTTTATTTTTTTTTCTTATACTTTTGTGTGTGAAGAAGGAAGTTGTACAATAAGGCCATGTTTATAGACATGAAAGTTCCATTTGCAGCTTTTGTGACCTGGATTTAGTGCTAATTCTAATTGCTATGTACCAACTCAGGGAATGACAGAGCATCAGACAGCTCTGTTTCCCTCTGTGGAAGGCCAGAGTATCAGTAAGCACAAAAATGCAAAGATCTTACTACCATAACACGTCTGGAGAAGATGGAGGGAGAACATTAATGAAAACATCCCTCTACTGGACCTGCTCCTAGGTACCATTTGCCTTTCTGCTTTTCCCAGTACTGTTTTCCACTCCTCTGTTAGTAAAGTAATGAGAAACTGATGCACCAGACTTTACTGGAAAGGCTAGGTCCAGTGCTTTCTCTTTATTTTTATTATTATTTTTTATGTATTCGCTTTGTTGACTAGGTTAGTCCCACTAGGCCAATTGTGTCTTTCAAGGGAGACCTGAGGTGGTGTTCATACTGACTTGGGAAAATTTGGCTACATCCCCAGGAAACTTCCCCTAATCTTTTTAATTAGTACCAGGTATCTTTTACATCCATCTGAGCTACCACCTTCAGGCAGATGGGGCCTCTGTTTAATGTCTCATCCAAAGACTGGCACACTCATGAGTGCAGCACCCCCCATTATGTTGCACTGTAGTGTCAGTATTGAAAAAGTCCAACTACCTGGTGTTTGAATAAACTAACAGCCTTGGGAGAAAGAGGATAAGATTAGAAAATTAGAAGCAGGGAATACTTTTACATGTCCTAAAATGACGTGTGTGTGTGTGTGTGTGTGTGTGTGTGTGTGTGTGTGTGTGTGTGTGTGTGTGCGCGCGCGCGCTTCTATATATGTAGATAGATAAACGTATATCTATGAGATATATGCATAAACACACAGATGTACACACACACACACATATATATTTATATATATATATGTATATATATATATATATATATATATATATATATATATATATATGTATATACTTTATTGCTATAAAAAAATGAGAGCGCTTCTGTCTGCTGCTTGTTCATAGCTAATAATGGTCACAGTGCAGAACAAATGATGCATGTGATTCTGTACCACTCACTAACTGCATTATTCTTCGAGTCCCTAAATTTGTGATAAATTCCATTCTATTGACAATATGCCTGATTTTTTCATCTTTAAAAATATATTTGTTTGTATTTTCCTGTATACGATACACATACTTTGCTATCACCTTGGCTTGAGCTATGTGTTTTATCCACTTGTAGAGAAATGTTTTGCAATGCTGGAAGCTTTGGAGCATGACTTTGATCTTGTCCTTTACTCTTAATGTAGGACACCAAATGTAACTTATTCCTGTCTCTTTCCTTTTTAGATAAACATGCTGTATAACAGGTTTTGTGCGACATCATTGAATGACCAGTATTATTGTGTGGTTTTTAATGTTTTGTTGTTATCTGCTTTTATGAACAAAGTTGTTATAACAGAATATGAAGTGTTGTTGGTTTTTATATTGATCACATTTACACTTACCTAATACAGCACCTTATCTTTTGAATGAAACACACATGTGTAGCCGAAAAAGGTGAACAAGATGCATTTCATATGATTGTTTCTATGATTCATGGAACTTTCCTCCTCAGGTCTCCTCTGGAGATGGGGCTTACCTAAGCCAACCCATTTAACAGGAAGTAAGTAAGGAAATATCTGTATTGTGATGTGCAGTACATCTGGAAAACATTTAACAGGTAGCATAATATTGAAGTTGTAGATTATTTTTACTCATTGATTTGCTTACATCTAAATGTATGTTGTGCTTTCTTTTCAAAGCTCTACAGCCTTTTCTTAACTGCTGCAGCACAACCCCTCCAAGTTACAAGTGAGTCTGCTGCCTGGGCAGCAGCAATGAATGCTGGGATTGAAGCAATGAAGAAGTAAGTACCTGTGCCTTTCGTTTTTCAAGCTAGGTTAAAACAAGCTTATAAATGTGTCTGCTCAAGCTAGTTTGTGAATGCAAGGATATTATTACCCAGCAAAGACTGCAAGTCATGCAAGTAGTAAGTGTAGGGAGTTCTCTGTAGAAGTATTAGCTGGAAAATCGCAGTACGCTAAAGAGAGAGGACTTGCAGGTAACAGCCAAGTCTACTGTTGCAAAGCTAAGTAAAATATGTAGTGCTGATTGTGGGTGAGAGAGAGAGAAGGAAAGAAACAGAAGAGCACTTGAGGACAGCAGTTTTTTTATTGTAAATAGTGAAGAGGATGCAGAGTTTTCTCCTTGGTACTGAACTACAAAACTGTATTATCTGGTATGATGGTGTCATGTTGCAGAAGTTCCGTCTGCATTTCTGAAAGGTATTTCCAAGTGGTGAGGTGTTGGTCAGTTGTAAAGCACAAAATGGAATTTAATAGTATTGTCTTATATGGTGTAAGCAGTGAGATACTAAGAATGCTTACATAGTTGGTACACAGAAGTACACTGCTCTATTTTTTGTGTTGACTTGTACTTGCACAAGTCACACACTGCTTCCACTGATGGCATTCT